>NW_026463038.1:0-67993 GCF_021730395.1 Mercenaria mercenaria | reverse complement strand
TATGATATCATGATGAGAGACGTTTCCTGTTAGCCGTATAGGATAACTCCATTCTTTAAATGCACGGAACCAGAGCCTGGCAGAGGGACATTGTGGATTAATTCCCCCTTTGATTCTTACATTTTACAAAGAAAGTCGGTCTTGAAACTCGGTGTGACCCTACCCTACCCTACTCCCCCCCCCCCACACTGAAATGGGTGACCCCGTCTTTAATGTTGGTGTCCCTCTAACCAAAATTCCTGGATCCGCAGATGCTTTACTTATAAAATAGTATATTAAAATCATATTGTGCTGTCTGAGAGTTTGGCATTATACAGAGTCATACAGATTGTCATTATCACTTTGATATGATCATTATAGGTTAGTAACTTTGTATGTGGATATATGCACGAGTTCTGCAGCGGTAATATTGCGCGACTTTAGGAGCGCAATATTGTCCGCGAAAAAACGAGTGCATATATCCACATACAAAGCTAATAACCTTTTTATTACATATCCACTGTCAAATGATTAATTTTAATTTAAATTATCGTTCTGTCACAAAAGACAGGAAAAAAATTCGGAAAAAAATTCTCCGAAAACGCAATAAACAAATCAAACTGACGCGCATTAATATTTTTCGCGAAAATGACGTGAACTTGTTGTCGCAACTTGCGCGTGGACGCTATGGACGTCACGCGATTCTTTCCATTACAACGTTAAGAAAACATTCCACGTCCTATATTAGTCCAACTCATGACGTAATTATAACTTTCATTTCATTTCAGTCTGATAAATTACTACGTGCCAGTATCTAATATGTCAGATTAATCAAAGTGTAAAAGTAACCAAAATGTTGCATAAGTTACAAATTAAACAAACACACATTAGCAACAAAAATCTAAAGAAACGAGATCCGCAATGGACGGACCGTCAGGGGAGGTAACTAGAGTCACGGATTGGGACTAGTCCGATATGAAAGCGTTCAACGTCATGATATGGAAAAGTATTGCACGATCGCGGTCCATTGAAACCCAATGGAAAATAAGTTTAGGTATGTAATAATCATTTCTATTTCCTCTCATGTATGATTTACAATCGTGCATTGTATACTGACTATACTGACATAATCTTATATAAAACCTAAATGTTTTGAGCAACACTAACGAGTTTTTACATTGTTCACATTGTTTCATCGTTTTATTTTTTTATTTATTTATTTTTTTTGTTTGTTTTTTTTTTGGTAATCGCTCTAATATCCATGCGATGATTATATTAATTGAAATGTTTTTTTTTAATTTAATTTTCATTTTTAAAACCTCTTGTAAAATTCCTGCTCTTTCGGACAATTGGTATCAAAATGCACGAAAAAAAAAACGATTATAACTACGGATAAATTGAATGGCGGATTAAAAGAATTAAGGTTCATTCTAATGTTTGAAATCTCAAGAAATTTTAATCGAACTTCAACTTCATACGTTAACTTCGCAAGAGACGTTGAAGGGGAAGGCTAAGGTTGAAATCTCAAACTCTCTATTGTCTTGATTTGAAACGCCTTTATATAACGAATTTTGAATAAAAGCCGACAAAAAGTCACAATGAATAAGTACACGTCTTGATGCAAGTAAATATTCATGATTGATTTCTATAAAAAAACTTTAAAGAACAACAAACTTCTGAATCAATGCCTTAATTCATCATAGAGGTTTGAAATACAATTTATCGAAGCACTGATTGGAAATTGATACATATGACGAGATCTGAATGAAATCGGATAAAAAAGCCGAAAGCATGCATGCATTGACACCAGTAAATATTCATGACATGGTCAATAACAGAACTTGTAAGAGTTACCATTATTAACGTAGAGACATCTTGATATAGTGCCTTATTTAGTACAGATGTACGTTAAGAAATTTGATCAAAACACGAATGGAAGCACCGATACATAACGTATTATGAGCAAAATGGGACAAAAGGTCGAAATCAAGAAACACATTCATACACGCAGCTTAACCAACTTGTAAGTGTTAAACATATTGTTCAGGAGGACTCTATGGGGGTTCCTCGAGTGTTGAGCTCTTCGCTAAATACCGTATTTTGCGGTACTTTTTTGTTGTTGAATTGATAGAGCCATGTGAGATTAGTCGCCATGTTTTTGTAAAAGAAAGTTTTTGAGAAATCGAATGAAATATCGAAAAATGAACTGATATTATAGTTTCTAGTCCACACATATTAACAGACTGTCATCATGATACGTTGGCTAAAGTCTGCAGATAGGTCAAATAACGACTTTAAATAGATATATTTAACGTGTTCTTAACAAAGTCGGACAAAAGGTCAAACAAAAAAGATAACGAGTATATAAAAGGAAGACAATACAAAAGTATATATTCATGATGTTGTCTACAACAGAAAATGTACTGCTGTATAGATTTCAACCAGTTGTCCAATTTTGTTCAGAGCACATTATAAAACATAGGTAATCATATGAACGGACAGACATCTTGGTGCAATGCCTTAATTAAACATGAATGTTAGAAAATCGGTTCACCAAAGATCATGATTGGAAACAGTGATATATAAGGAGTTTTAACAAAATCGGAGAAAAGGTCCAAATCAAAACACAAGTAAATATTCATTGTGTTGCTTGCAATACAAATTGTACGAGATAAGCACATGACCAGACAATATCTTCATGTAATACCATAATTAAGCACAGAGGTAAGAAAATAAAATAATTCAATAATCACAATTGGAAACACAGATATGTAACGTGTTCCGGGAAAGACAATGCAAGAGGTTGGAATCAGAACACAAAACATGAGCTTGAGTGTGAAAGTTAAAACGTCATGATTGGATAGATATCTTGATGTAGTAGCTTAATTTATCACAGCGTTTAAAGATAGAATTCATTAAAAATACGATTGGAATCAGTCTATCACAGTTTACAAATAAAATTCATGAAAAGGCGTGATTGGAAACAGTGTCATTCTTTTACTGAGGCTAAATCGGACAAACGATCTAAGTCAAGAAACGAGTACATTTTTAGCTCACCTGCGCTTTTCTGATCGCTCGATGTCTGGCGTCCGTCGTCTGTCGTATGTCGTCTTGTCGGCTGTCAACATTTAGCTTGTGTATGCGGTAGAGGCTGTATTTTTCAATTGATCTTCATGAATTTTTGTCAAAATGATTACCTTGATGAAATCTAGGACTAATTTGAAAATAGATTATCTGGAGTCAAATACTAGGTCACTAGGTCAAATCAAATGAAAACATTGTGTATGCGATGAGGCTGTTTTTGTTTCAATTGATCTTCACGAAATTTGGTAAGAACGCTTGCCTTGATAAAATCTAGATCAAGTCTGAATATGGGTTATCTGGGATCAAACAGTAGGTCAGTAAGTCATATCAAAGGACAACCTTGTGTATGCGATAGAGGCTGTATTTTGCAATTAATCTTCCTGAAAATAAGTCAGAATGATTGCCTTGATCATATCTAAGAGGAATTTGAATATGGGTCAAATTGGGTCAAAAAGAAGGTCACTGAGTTAATCAAAGAAAAGCCTGATGTATGGGATAGAGGCTGTATTTTTCAACTGATCTTCATGAAATTTTGTCAGAATGATAGCCTTGATGAAATCTAGGTCTAGTTTGAATATGTTTTATCTGGGTTTAACAACTATGTCACTAGGTCAAATCAAGTTAACAGATTCTGTATGCAACAGGGGCTGCATTTTACACCGGATTTTCATAAAATTTGATCAGAATTGTTGCCTTGACGAAATCTAGGTCAAGTTTGAATATGGATAGTCTGGGGTCAAAAACTAGGTCAAATCAAATGAAAACGTTGTGCATGCGATAGAGCCTGTATTTTTCAATTGATCTTCGTGAATTTTTTTTCAGAATGATAGCCTTGATTCAATCTAGGTAAAGTTCGAAAACTGTGTCACTAGGTCAAATCAAAGAAAATACTTTTTTATACTCAAGATTTTTTCTCCAATTTAAATGATAATTGGTCAGAATATGTTTTCCTTGAAATCACTAGGTCAAAAATGTTTAGACTGTTTTATTGTGTTATGGTGTGTTTCTCAGGTGAGCGACCTAGGGCCATCTTGGCCTTTTTGTTATATTTTTTCCACAACAAAACTTGTAAGAATTTAACGAAAATTAAATAGATTAAAACATAATTGGGAACATATAGATTCATATATTGTGCAATAGTAGTATAAGAAGTAAGGTAGCGGGCGAATTGACCTCATTTTGACCACTTACCCTTGTCCTAAACTGACCAATGCTGACCAATTACCCTTGGTACTGAGAAAACCTTTGGTTTGATCAATTAAGAAAACCGCAGATTTTGGACCCAGTGAAAAAACAAAATGTTTTAAATACATATAATATAATTGAGTCAAAAACAAATATATTGTGTAAAAGAAAGGAAATTTACTGATCGTATAAATCCTCAATATGTTAAAACAAAAAATGGTAGACTTATGTTAAGAGCTCAGTGTGCATCCTGCGGGAATATAAAAACACAGTTTGTACTGGAGGTGCAATCGATATTCATAAAGCAATGTTACCTTTATTACCTAAAAAGGTTTAACACTTCCAGGGTATAAATATTGCGGACCAGAAAATCCTTTGGATAATGGACCTACTGTTAATGAACTAGACGCAGTGTGCATGAACCATGACTGTTGCTACGACAGTGGTGTATAAAAGGTATATGTGACAAGCAAAGGCTTTCCAACTTAAATAACGCTCAATCAAAAACATTTGGAGAGAAAATTGCAAAACATTTAGTTGTAAATCCAGTAATTAAAACGAAATACAAACTTGAACTCGGATAAAAGTCTTCAAAAGACGGGAAATGGAGGTAGAGCATCTGCTTGGACGTAAGTCCTTAGGAGCTGAACGCTCACTCAAAAAGACGCCCGAAATAACATGGAGTGATGAAGTACCAGAATAATTACATAAACCAATTAAACGAAAATTTCCGGAATGAAGAGTGATAGTAAGTGATATTGATGATACTTGGTCTGCTGATTTAGTTGATATGCAAGCTTTGTCAAAAATATATTAATGGTGTAAAGTACTTATCAACCGTTATTGACATGTGTAGCAAATATGTATGGGTTATTCCATTAAATAAAGAAACTGGAGAATCTGTTACTGAAGCATTTGATAAAATAATTTCTGGAGCTTCAGACGGAGCTTTCTTCACGCTCGGCCTGAAGGTAAAACACCTTCAAATTTATCGGTAGAAGGAAAATAATTTTAAAATAAAAAGTTTGAATCATTTTGAATAAAAATAAGATTAACATGTATCATAAATTTAATGAAGGAAAAGTTGTAGTAATTGAAATATTTGATAGAAATTTAAAAAAAATAATGTTAAATATTTTGCAGCAAATAATACTTACACTTATCTAGACAATTTGCAGGATATGGTTGACAAATATAACAAAAGAAAACATTCTAGCATAAAAAATGACACCGACTAAAGCCAGTATAAACTTAAAAAGGTAATTTATATGGTAATTTAAAGATACCAAAGTGTAAACCAAAGTTTAAAATCGATCATCGAGTTCGCTTAAGCATACTTAAACGACATTTTGAAAAAAGGATATACACCAAACTGGACAGAGGAAATATTTATAATTGATAAAATCAATAATACAAATCCCAGAACATATGCTATTAAATATTTGAATAATGAAATAATTCAGGGTTCATTTTATGAGCAAGAACTTTTACCTACTAAACAAGAGGATTTTAGAACAGTAAAAGTTATTAGACGAGACTATAAGGAAAAAACAAGGTTTAGTAAAGTGGAAAGGTTATAGTGAAAAATTTAATTTAATACCATTTAGTGGACTAAATCAAATATAATTAAATTTAAGAGATATATTATATAAATGAGCAAACTTCTAATTTCTAATGAAGTAGAAACAATAGATCAATTAATTATTCACTTCACTAAACTTGCTGCTGTTTACAGAAAAAGTTATAAGTTTTGTGGAAGAGTAAATACAGGACTACAGATTACAGCAGGTGTCTTTGGTTGCTCGGCTGCATTAGCACTTGTTCCAGCTATTCCTATATTTGTAGCAATTGGTGGCGCTGTTACATCAATATTAACTATATTTATTAATAGACTAAAAGTTGAAGACAACAAAACTATTTTAAAATTACATCATCACAAATATATATATATATATATATATATATATATATATATATATATATATATATATATATATTAAAATTATAAAATGACTTCACACGCTCGCTTAGTTTTTCTTAAATTTTAATATAAAGTCACAAACTAGTTTCGCCGTGAATGGCTCATCAGTTTGTCTAAATATATAACAATAAGAGAAAGGGAATTAATTCAATAGAAATGACGTTGACGTCAAGGAAACACTGATGAGCCATTCACGGCGAAACTAGTTTGTGACTTTATATTAAAATTTAAGAAAAACTAAGCGAGCGTGTGAAGTCATTTTATAATTTTACGAAATTTTGTTCCCGTTCCGGGTTCTTTGTTAATTGTTATATATATATATATATATATATATATATATATATATATATATATATATATATATATATATATATATATATGAATTCAGCTTAGAGCATTCTTCAAGTCCCTTGCAAATCCGCCAAGGGCAGACGCGTATATAAAGCGTACGAAATTGTGTCTGCCTGATTTTAAAATGAGTGTGAAATTGCAAAAAAAATATTCATTTTCCATGAAATTTTGCTTTTAACATAAATTTGAGTCGTTCATCTAGTCAAATATATGATTTTATTGAATGGAAGCAGAAAGCATCATTTTTAAAATACCGGTCAAATATTGACCATGTATATTTTCGGCTATGTATGAAATAAGCATAAGGCATACAGTCCAATATTGCATTTTTATGGTATATATATGACATATATTATATTTTTTCTTTTAAATTGTGTTTTTGACAAACTATCAGTTTATGATTTTGTAGTTTAAATTTTTAAAAAATGAAATTTAAAAAAAAATATAAATATTAATAGAGAACGTGTGGTAAGTTTCAATGGTATGAATTTTACTTATTTTAATGTAAATCTGCTCGAAAACAAATCGAAAGAATGACAAAGATCAACAGACCCAGTAGCTATTCCCCACGGACCAGTTAGAAAACCTGCAGCGAATAAACGTTCGACTAAATTTTACTTAAATAGTGTCCTGCCGGCAAACTGGGCAAACTGAATCTGAAATCTTCCATCGACTTTACCCTGATGAGATGTGATGAGGGAGATGACTCTCGCACAGAAATAATCAAATTTGTTATATATGCCGTGCAGAGATTTTTAAACATTCAGCATCTGAGAGGAACGCTTTTGATTTTATAAATCAGAAAGACGTGGATGGGGTTCGATGGGAAACTGGCTGATTCCATCATATGGATCGTCACACATGCTATGATTAAGGGGGAACAATTTTTATGATAGAGAAGATTTTTATTTGTTTTAAATATTTTTTATAGATGTAACTTAAGAACTTATTTGTAAAAAAAATCTGATAAAAACGTAAATTAAAATAGGGGAGGTAACTTGGTGTCCAAATTGGTCAATTTCAGTCCTGTCTATGTTTTTGTACCCATGCTATTGTTTCACATATTGGTAATATGTATCCTACTCATAACCACTGGACTACATGAGCAAAGGATCACTCTACAGGGTTCCCATTAACGTAAATATGTAAGTTTTTCATGTATAAATGTTGATCTGAATCATACATGAAAATTGCTCTGCCTCCGGTATGTCATAATTTTCACGCAACCAAATTGCCGACCTGAAAGATGCTAAATAGTTCTAATTCAACAGTGAACTTACAACACAATAAGAAAGTAGCTAAAACATAAACAGTTTGTGGAATTCCAGTGTCTATATTTAGTCGTGTCGGGTGTTACTCGACTGGTTCCGTGTAAAATATTAAACACGCAGTTTATCAAAAAAAAAAAATTTATAGAGTCTAGCACATGGTATATTTTCTGTGACGTAATCGATTGCTGTCTGCGTATGCGAGAAAACTAACTGATTTATTTTGTAAACAGCGAGGGTTGGTGATGTCAACAGCCGAGCCGAATGCTGTTGTGTCTGAATCCTTAATATCAAAGACTGATACGTCACTAACAATTATTATGGTAATTGCATAGCATGTAATCAAAATAAAGTAGCTCTAATAAAATATTTCGGATATTCTAGACTAGATCTACATGTAGTTTCATTGTATTTTAATAATACAAGTCAACACTTACATGCTAGAACAATGCCATATTATGTGCAAAACTGTTATGGATAAAGTATGAAATAAACTAGTTTTGCACCAAGCCCTTAAATTTTAAAATATAGTCTGTAGTAGAAATAAAGTTTGAAATATCAAAACCCCCAACTTTTGAAGTTCCAACCCCAGTTGAAACTTTGATGACCTAGGGGGTATAAAAAACACACACACCAGAAGTCTGGTGGGAACCCTAACTCAAACCGAAAATGTAAAACTATACTTTCCTTAAAATGTTCCATAATGTCATAATTAATAAGAATACAGGTTGACTCGGACCATGTCGGATTTGGCCCAATCTGACTTGGCTTTTTCGGCCGAAATTATTCCTGACATGAATATCAGGAGTTAGAGATTTTTCTAGACCTCTTAAAAGGGCAGGGTGCTGCTAAAACGGGACAGGGTGCATTTTGCACGTTGCGTACGAAAATGAAAAGGTAGATTTCCATGGTTTTTGTTATGTCTACATTGTAAGGTATTACAGAAAGATTTGCAATGAATCTGAATGTCAGGAAAAACATTAATACCTGTTTGTCTATATAACATGCCTATCATTTATAAATACATACAGTTTGTTTTATGTTTGCACTCATTATTTTTGTCTTGAAAGTTGTCTTGGTTTGAAATATACCATAAAGATACTTTTGAATAATTTAATAATTCTGGTGCAAATCTGTCATTATACATTCATTATATTTCTAAACGTAACGTAGCCTACCGTTGATACTCGTTTAATACAGTATAAATGCACAATTTTTATGCCCCGGAAGGGAGGCATATAGTCCGTCTGTCGGTCTGTCAGTCTGTCCGCAATTTTCGTGTCCGGTCCATATCTTTGTCATCCATGGATGAATTTTCAAATAACTTGGCATGAATGTATACCACAGTAAGACGACGTGTCGTGCGCAAGACCCAGGTCCGTATCTCAAAGGTCATGGTCACACTTAGACGTTAAATGATAGTTCATTGATGGGCGAGTCCGGTCCATATCTTTGTCATCCATGAATGGATTTTCAAAAAACTACGCATGAATGTGTACCACAGTAAGACGACGTGTCGCGCGCAAGACACAGGTCCGTAGCTCAAAGGTCAAGATCACACATAGACGTTAAAGGTCATATTTCATGATAGTGCATTGATGGGCTTGTCCGGTCCATATCTTTGTCATTAATACATGGATTTTAAAATAACTACGCATGAATGTGTGGCACAGTAAGACGACGTGTCGCGCGCAAGACCTAGCTCCGTAGGTCAAAGGTCCTAAACTCTAACATCGGCCATAACTATTCATTCAAAGTGCCATCGGGGGCATGTGTCATCCTATGGAGACAGCTCTTGTTTTACCCCGGAAAGGCAATAGGCGGCGAATTCCGGTAGAAGGGCGGCGGTAAAAATGGGCAAACTTCCCTCCAATCAATAGATCTACGTGATTGCCGACTTAAAAGACACAGGTACTGGCCTGTATGCAGTAGTGGTAATAAAAAGAAATATAAGAGTTTATAATAAGACGATAACCGATTGAATCATAAAAAACAACAACTAGAGAGGTCTGCAATGTATTTAACTGCAAAAAAGATTAAAATTTGGGACAAAAATAATATTTTAAAAAGTAAGTGTCATAGGGTGAGAAAAATGTGCAGCGGGACCAGGGCTCGCACCCAAGGCCTTGGAACTCCGTTCTGATGCTCTACCGATTGAGCTACCCGGCTTCCTATACACACCTCCCCATTTTAATAATATATTCAAGTCATATACCTTGACATACTCCCCAGTGCTAAATGAAATTCGTCCTAGAAATTCTAATGGGAGAGAACAAGGTAAACAAGATCTGGGAGTGTATTCAGTCATGCGCCCATGTTGGGTGCCAAACGTCACAGGGAGCCCGCCCGCTTAGCTCAGTAGGTAAGATCGTTAGTATACGGATCGCGGGGTTGCGAGTTCGGTCCTCGGGCGGGGCGCATGTTCTCCGTGATTATTTGATAAACGACATTGTGTCTGAAATCATTAGTCCTCCACCTATGATTCATGTGGGGAAGTTGGCAGTTACTTGCGGAGAACAGGTTTGTACTGGTACAGAATCCAGGAACACTGGTTAGGTTAACTGCCCGCCATTACATGACTGAAATACTGTTGAAAAACGGTGTTAAACCCATAACAAACAAACAAAAATAATCACAGGGTGAGAAAAATATATGCAGTGAGACCAGGACTCAAACCTAGTGCCTCTGAACACCGTTCCAATGCTCTACGGACTGAGCTGTCCGACTACCTACACACCTCCCCGTTTCAGTATTCAAGTCCTTTACTGTGACATAAAAAAGAAATGTTAATATTCTTGGCTGTGACTAAATACAGAGTTGGTGCGCCTGTGATATATTACATACTCCGATATATACCGGATTAACTAAATTTGAAAGAAAATATCTTAAATGTATATATTTTGTAACCATGGTGATACTAACCCTAACCTCTAGTCAGTTTATTATGCATTTTATACACTAAATGCGTGCGGATATGCAAAAATAAAATGAGTAATTTTGCCGAGCGCTCCAATGGCTAATAATTCCGCGCATGCCCATAACGGCTGCACCATTACTCTGCAATGAGAAACATTCAATATTCTTTGTTAAGACCAGCTAGTGTTGTTTAAATGCCGATAATTTGGCTAGATAAATTGGCTAGTAAGTATTGGCAATTTGCGTGTCAGTTTTTCTAGTTCACACAGGGTTCGCACAGGCTTAAAAAGTGTTTAAATTTGACTACTTTTCTTAAAAACAAAAAGCTATTAAAATAAATAGATCTGCAACTTGAATAGCTTATAGAGCAAATTTCGCCAAAAAAAATCGTGATGTTAACTGAATGAGATCTCATTTACCAGAATTGAAGCCGTTTTGAAACCACTTACCATCTTTAAAAACGAGTCATTCTTTAATTATAACAAATTAAGTCTTGGAATTTAAACTGGTTATTGTAGGAAGACATGACTATACGATACTGTGTCAAAAATGAATACATTTGGAGTATTTACCGAGTATTTTACGTGTTTTTTCGACATTTAATTACGATTAAATTCTGATTTCTGTCTGTTTTAGGTACAGTGAACCAATTCAAGTGTTATTATTGCAAAGAAACGACACCAGACTTTGAAAACATAATTAAACAGAACTTGATTCAAAACTGACGAAAACATAGAATAAAATTGAAACACATGACAACGTTAAAAATAAGACAGTTTTATTCACAAAAGATTTCCAAATAATCCAAAAAGAAGTTAACAATAGCAATTAATAGAATGATAATATCAATTAAAGGAAAAACAACTATAAAAATAACAAATTTCGCTAGTAAATTAGAATCACCCTTGAACATTTCAATACCAAGTAATACTGGTGCTTAGCAAACGAATACAGAGGCTAAGGCAAGTTAAGCAGTCCAAATTAATGACACACGAAAAAATTAAGGAGAAGAACACTGTGTATTTAATTCTTATCCTTTCCTACTTTTCTTGTTCAAACTACAATGTATGTATTTAATTTGTACATGTATTACTGGGAATAAAATATGTTTAAACCGAAAAAGTAAGGCGTTGGCAGGTTAAGCAGTCCACACTAATAACTCTCAAAAAGATTAAACTGCTTAATTATAACCTGAGAAATAGAAAAAAAAAAAACATGAGAAAGTGTCTTAAAATGACTTACATTTTCAAAATGCTAAGCATGATGTACAATCTATATGTTGTAATACCACTAATATTGAAGACTATTACAAGAAAATGAGGTGGAGCCAGTGTTTACAAGGTGTGTTTTCGCCATTTGCTAAAAAGATTAACCCAGGAAGAGAAAGAAAGACCTCACCCCAAAACAAATAGATTACAAACACACAAAATATTGTCTCATAACAAAGATTATGGACTTAAAGCACAGAAATTCGTCTGCAGTTTACACATTTCAAAACTCAGAAAGGAGTCAGCCGCCTGTTGATAGAATTGTTATTACCGATTAGATTGTATGGAACAACAGAAAAGTGAACTAGCCGGCCGAAGAATCTAATTGCGATTTTGTGCTTATATATTTATTAAACTATAACTATATATATCTAAACTATACCCAACTGGCACTAAAACCAAACAGCTGCCAAATTACAAACAAATATTGTACAACTTAGTTATTGTTTGTGCATTTGTATTTGATAAAACTGCATGTAAATGTTTTAAGTTTCTTTCAGGTCCAATACCACTGGCAATGTCCAAAAATTTCTCCAATTTCAAAAGTTAAATGAAAAAGAATTAGTATTATCACTACTAGTTATTCGCTATAATTTTTTTCAAAAAAATCGCAACAAACCGTTCACATCATTATGGGCAGTTTTCAATAAATCGTTCAATATGAAAATGAAACCTTCACTACAGATATCGGTACATTTCTACATGAATGACAAATGCCTAGTAAAAAATGAGTACAAGAACAATTTATTGACAATGCTGGACTTATTTAATATGAATCTTGTACATGTCCATTATCAACTGGAAGGGAAAACTCTTTAATTCGTGTGACATTTTCTGACGTTTCAACAGAAATTGGTGATTGCTTTTGATTACGGTAACATAACGACGGTACTTAACACACTAACTGATGAATTCTATGACGAATTATCTCTTCAATATATAACCTAATAACTACTTACAGATAAATTCTTGTAAACTCCATTGAACGGTAAAAATAAATGAAAACATTAGCGGCGTGTAAACCTAGATACTGTGTATGTCGTATAATCACATCGCTATTTCCGTTTTGGTTGTTCACTGTTTCTATACTGTGAGGGTGTGAAAACGCTGATGATCGCTCTGACACGAGATCACACGAGATTATAGCCAGTTGCCATTCTGTGTATTTTATACTCCTTTGTTAAGAAGTGCTAAAAAATGAAAATTAACACCCCTCTTTAAAAGTGTTTAAAAAGTCTTTGAATTTTTCTCAATTGTGCAAAAACTGCATGGAAATTGAAAACAAAACATTGACAAGAAGATAAAACTTTTATATTAAATTTAGAGAAAAATAATCGCTGTCAAACGTATTCGTTTCAATCACGTTCAAATGGGTTGAACTGTATTGGGGGCGAATATCCACTTTCACGACTGGTTCCCTGCTCTAAGACTGGGTACCAGTCGATAAACATGGCTTCCAGAAAGTGTGTTCTCAACAAGAAATGGCTAAATTTTTATCCCTGGGCGATGGAAATGGATAATGAAAGAAATGCTTGTTGCCATTTATGTGCAGAAGACATACATATCAGCAGCATCGGTGAGACAGCGGTGAAATCGCATGCAAAAGGCGACACACATCCGAAAAATGCAGAGGCTTCTGGAAACTATAAGTTTGACATAGTCCAAATAATTAGACGTGAAAAGGTTGTCATTTGACGTTCAACAGTCAATATTCTGACATTTAACATTTTTACTATTAAAGCCTTTTTCGACGTCTAAACGCCAAGTACGAATGAAGTGTAGCATAAAACCAATTTCTAAAACATTATGAAGTCGGTAAACTTTGTACCTAATAGGAACAAAAATACCTTTGCTTCAATTCTGCAAGGTTAAAATGATTTACAATCCATTATTATCCACGAAATGATGCTTCATCTTTTTGACATCGAATGTTTATATTTGACATGCCACCATCTTGTTTCGAAATTGAAAGTACCAATTAAATTTGATTGGCGGTAGACGAAAAAATATTTCCCGCCAAATACTTTCATTGTCATTTTGATTTTTTTCATCATAAATGTATATTTTCTATTTTTATCCTTATAAATTTTAAATGTCTCTTGTGGAAATAGAAAGGTTATTGACATTTATAGTTTCTCTGTATGAAAAAGAGAAAAGGTAACTTTCGTTCAAGAAAATGATTCTAATATGCAAATCATGTTTACATCCGGAACACTCTCGGTTATTACCGTGCCACTATTCAAAACTTTCAACGGATTGGATACTGGATTAATTAATCGGTTAATTAATAACAAATAAGGTAAAACATAACTTTTAATTGCTGCCATAAAGCACATAAATTTATGATTATTCTTCATACTCCATGTGAAAGTTTCAGTCATTTTTGCCAGAAAGTCGTTTAAAAACCTTCAGATCAAAATTCAAATCTGAAGCATTTTTTTATGCTATACGTTATTTTAGTTCAACGTTAAGACCTGACATAACATGGAAAATAAAAAATGTAAAATATCAATTAAAATGAACTTATAAAGTGATATGAGTTATGTCAGGTCTTATATTTAGGACTAAAGTTTGACATTGCATTAGACTAGTGTTGGAGCAAAGAGCTATAAAAATAAATAGATCGGCAACTTGAAAGGCATATAGAGCAAATCTCGCCAACATCCCGTGACAACTGAATGAGATCTCGTAGTAAGCGTCTGTTGACCACGATTGATCAAGTCGGCAAACGCTTTTAAAAAAGGTTAGTTTTGGATCGATTGTTTATAATGATAATGGTGCTTTTTTAATGTTATTAGTATTTTCTACACGGGGAATGAATGAATTTATGATTGGAAGTCTGAGAAATCAACAGTTTTCGTTTGAAAAAAAGGTCTCGCTTCGGTTTATTACGCGCCGGGCGTACCGCCAGTTTTATACTTCAGTAAGCGTCTGTTGATTTGATCACGATTGATCAAGTCGGCAAAAGCTTTGAAATAAGATAAATCTCTAACACAAGATGACTCGGGATTAACCCCAGTTGCCATTCTGTGTATTTTTACTTCTTTGGTTGGAGGTAGCTATTTCAATGACATTTTATAAAAAATACATTTCCTATTTTTCAAAATATTACTTAAAGCAAAACTTTCTAAAAATGTTAATAAATTATTTGAATTTATTGCAAAAAAGATTCGGCTCCATAAAGTTGTTTCTCCAACTTTTTCTTTCTTGATGCAAGAAAAAAATGTAAACAAAAGGGAGACCACTACTTCCAACAAAGGGATAAGTTCCAGAATGCATAATTAGTAATGTTTTAGTTACTTCACCTTTAGTGATGAGAGACCATAAAAAATACAGGAAGTGAATAATTGTTTCTCCCTTAGAATTTCATAACTTCCGCTGCGCATGCGCAGTGAGCACTTTACGATTCGAAGTTTTGGAGGCAGATCGCTTGTAGATGCTAGTTGATAATGGTTTGATTTTTGCAATAATAAAATAGTTGTGGGGTAATCCACCATCTGTAGGAATTTCTTTTTGTTTGCTGCTGTATTTATGAAAATTGAAAATCATTTCCAACTTTCTGTGTTACAAAATAAAAGCAAAGTTTCTCCGCCGATTTTGTTCCTAAAGAACATGACTGTCTTTTCCATAAAAAAAATCACGAGTGTATTTACGAATTTTCAAGCGAGTTGCACTTTCTACTTTCAATCGACGGCCGCCATATTTGTTTACATTAAAGGTCAAGGTCATTGAAATACCTAGCTGGAGGAATTTTCGAGCATATATTTCATGACAGTGATATTGTGAAGAAATTATGTTGTGGAGAAGAAAAAAACATCGTTCTTCTGCTTGTTTGGTTTAGTGAAGTTTTTTACATCTGACAGTTAAACATGGCACTGTAAGTGTTCTTTGCCACTGGTGAAAAGCACAGACACTTTGGGTCAGAACCTGTACCCCTCCTAATCGGCCCCTGCCAACCTTCAGCCAATATATTTTCGCTTTTTAAATCAAACTGTGCACATGTCCCGACCATACAACAACTTCTGTTACCATTTCAATATGTTTAAAAATCTACCATGTACTATCAATGCTTAGAAAAACTAAAGACAACTTACTCTGAGCGTTTTCAACACAAAATAGCTTGTCCAATGAATAGGAGAATAGATCCCAGCTTGATGTCAAATTTACTACACAGAGCCGGGACACAGACAATATCGTTAGCGGTTAAAATAAAAATACTCGCTCATGATGTCAACTGCCGAGATGGTCGAGAGAGAACAGATGCTGGGCCACAGGTTTGCTCCATGCTATGGGCGATCTTTTTTTTTTTTAGCTCACCTGTCACATAGTGACAGGGTGAGCTTTTGTGATCGCCCTTCGTCCGTCGTCCGTCCACAATTTCTTGTCTGCACGATAGTGGTTTCATTTATGATTTTATTTTAACCAAACTTGCACACAACTGGTATCACTATAAGATCTTGGTTCCTTTCTTGAACTGGCCAGAACCCATTATGGGTTCCAGAGTTATGGCCCCTGAAAGGGCCAACATTAGCTATTTTGACCTTGTCTGCACAATAACAGCTTCATTTATGATTTGATTCTTACTAAACTTGCACACAAGTTGTATCACCATAAGATCTTGGTTCTTTGCTTGAACTGGCCAGATTCCACAATGGGTTCCAGAGTTATGGCCCATGAAAGGGCGAAGATTAGCTATTTTGATTTTGTCTGCACAATAGCAGCTTTATTTATGATTTGATTTTAACCAAACTTGCACACAACTTACATCACCACAAGATCTTGGTTCCTTTCTTGAACTGGCCAGATTCCATTATGGGTTCCAGAGTTATGGCCCCTGATAGGGTCAGAATTAGCTTTTTTGACCTTGTCTGCGCAATAGCAGCTTCATTTATGGTTTGATTTTAACCAAACTTGCACACAACTTGTATCACCATAAGATCTCGATTCCTTTTTATATGCCCAAAGGGATGTATTATGTTATCGCCTCGGTGTCCGTCTGTCTGTCCGTCTGTTGGTTAGCAATTTCCCTTCCACTCTGTAACTCTTGAACCCCTTGAACGATTTCAAAGAAACCTGACACAATTGTTCACCTCATCGAAACGATATGCAGAGCACATGTTTCGGATGGCTCACTTCAAGGTCAAGGTCACGCTTAGGGGTCAAAGGTTATATGACTTTGTTTTGTGTGCATATTGCTCTGCATTTGCGTTGCACTGCTGTGCTCTTGTTTTTATTTGGCAGATTCCTCTTTTGTTCACTTACAATAATTGTTTTGAATTACTTCCCTTTTATGTTACTATAAATAGCTTTTTTAGTAACTTTTTTATTATTAGCCGTAGGGAAAAACCGAGACCACTTCTCTGTGGAAAAACATGGATGGTACCTCCAATTTGTAGGTGTATTTTGACATATCTATACCTTTAAGAAAATTTCAACTATATTTTCTCATGATTCTTTTGACTGATCTTGATTATGATTTTTTGACCTTCTTGTCCTTAAGTGTAATGGTAACAGGTGAGCGATATAGGGCCATTATGTCCCTCTGGTTTTAAAATATTTTTTATCTTGAGAATAATACTGTTAAAAAGAAAATGAAAATATTATATTAAAAAAAAAAGAATGCCCAAAGTACGGAGCGAACCCGCGGCCCTGCCCTGCCCATAAAAAAACTACAGTGCCAGCGTCTGTACTATCTCGGCCATCGCGGCAGTTGACTTCCATAGCAAGTAATTTTATTTTAACCGCTAACGATATCATCTGTGTCCTGGCTCTGTGTAGTAAATTTGACTTCGCAACATCAAGCTGGGATCTACTCTCCTATTCCTTGGACAAGAAAATCGTGTTTACATTGTGGGGTAAGTTATCTTCTGTGTTCAAACTCACGTAAATATGTACGTCTTTTCACGCACAGATTTTACATCCCACGTAAAGAAAAAGTCTCCTGAGGGTGAAATCATGCAAAGAAAAATAAAAAAAAACATCATTGTGTTTGATCTAAGTATTCTGTAATATCGCTGTCATGTAACTTCACTAATTAAAATATTTATTCAATTCCGATGCAAATTGACAATTTACTTTCATTTTCGATTCATTTTGGTAACCCGGATGCGTGACGTAGTGGACTGGTACTAAAACTCGATAATGCAGTATCGGTAGTGTACGGAAATTATTCACTTTTGCGGTACACAGTCAACCACACAATTTGATGTCACATGTTTTGTCTGCAACGAAATGGCCGCACAGCGAAAAATTTCCGATATGTTTGTAACTGCGTGTGGGGATGTGCAACATTCGTCCAGACAACCCTAACAGCATGAAACTGACAACAACCCCGCCCCAGCCCTGTTCCCATTGTGTAAAGCATCCAGAAAACCACTGCTATATAGACCAGAATGGGCAACACAAAGAAAACTTAGGGAAATGTTTATTTCTTTCAATAGATCACTTTAATTTTGTCACCCCCACTTTCCATGTTTCACCCCCAGATTTGTTTGGCTGGAGGTGAAAACACCCCCGGCCAAAAATGTAGTGGGAACACTGATCTTGTGGGTTTTTTTAGCATTGATAGAGTATGGGAATTTTTCAAAAATGTTGAAATGATAACAGAAGTCGTTGGATGATCGAGACATGTGGTCAGTTTGTTTTAAAAAACAAAAATATATTGACTGAGGGTTGTCAGGGGCAGCCTGGGAGGGGGAGGGGTGCTGACCCCCAAGTACTTAAAAACCAAAATAAAGTGCTTGGAAAGTGCTTCAATTTTGCCATGCAAAGTCTGTATGAAGTTGAACCCTGTCACAATTTCATCTCCGTTAAATATAATACTTCAATCTTTAAACAGTAGTGTCCTGATGCTTATTTCATCAAGATACTATTAAATTGATATGAAATTAATTTTAATTGATCAGGTCCGCGTGAAGTCACTTCCAAGCAACCGATAAATCCGAGATACAGCAAGGTGAAAGTACCACGTAGCAACCCGTAGCGATTAAACTAGCGGTACATATACTTACGTCTTTTGCCGATGGGAAAAGCAGTTTTTTTTAACAATCCCCGTTCACCACCGAAAATGACTCTGATATTTAGTTTTTTTACGCTTGGTATCGGAACCGATGATGTTGTAAAACAGTATCGTAAAGCGTCAGTATGAACTAACGGAGTAATCTCCCTTGCTTTGTTTACGATTTCGGAGGGGTGAATTTCGGACGTAGTGGAATTTCGGACTGCGGTAGGGGAAATCCTTTGCTGTGGGGGAAATCCTCGGCTGGGGGATGAGGCCGGTATTCGGCTGCTGCTATAGAATAAAAAAAACCCTGACATTAAACTATGTTTTTATTACATATTCCTGCAACTTTTAGCAATAGATGGACTTGCACTAATGTTCACTTATCATTGTAACAAGGTGGGTGGGGAGAGTTGAAATGCTCAATTTAGCCGTATACAAGAAAGAAATCATTGAATATTTAAAGGCCACTCACGCAGGCTGGAAGAAGGATTTAATTTTGTGTTTTTTACTTGTTGACTTTATCTTCTTCTTATAACTTTTCCAGTTATGAGACATGTTTGTTACTGTGTGTTGTTGTTGTGTTTGTTGACGGTTACGGATATCGCAAACTTACAAAGTGTGTCGTAATATGAGACATATACTTACGTCTTTTGCCGATGAAAAAAGAAGTTTTTTTAACAATCCCCGTTTACCTCCGAAAATGACTCTGATATTTTAGGTTTTTTTTACGCTTGGTATCGGAACCGATGATGTTGTAAAACAGTATCGTAAAGCGTCAATATGAACTAACTGAGTAATCTCCCTTGCTTTGTTTACGATTTCGGAGAGTGGGGTGGGATTTCGGACGTAGGGGAATTCGGACGGCGGTAGGGGAAACCTTGGCTGTGGGGGAAATCCTCGGCTGGGGGACGGGGCCGATATTCGGCTGCTGCTATAGAATAAAAATAAACCTGCATTGTTGATATTTTTGCATGTTGTGCAAGTATTTAAATTGAAAAGCATAAACTCTGTCTAAGCACTTAACTGCCACATCATCTCACAACTCAATATTGACGCCAGTGAAAACGTACACTTTGGCATGTGGCAGTAGAATTACGTAGTTTTAAGACTGGTTTGCAAATTGGCTGAACATTACGGATGAGTGACTATGATCATTTTGGATCAGTCTAAAATCTTGCATGCACATGTTTACAATGGCCTCCGGGTTTGATTAAATGGTTAATTGTTTGCAGATTGTGACAGTAGGTGTAAGATACGTAATGCCACAGGTGTGAATTTCTCATCTGAGCTCCAGATAAGCTGTGTATTTGCGTATTTACCCGATTAAAATTGCAGAAAACCCAATTGAATTCATACAGTGTGCGTAATGAAACGCAAGTAAAATTCCTAATACCATATTCATAAAAAGTTGCTTGCGTATCGCATTTTCCTTATTACTAGAATGGTAGACTAGCTCCTAGACTATGATATATCTTTTTTACATTTTTATGATTAAATGTAGTGAACTGATAATTTCAACATCATTCCTCTGTGAAAATCTCTAAAATAGACTGGCTTTTGTCTCTATGAAATTAAATTCATCAAAAAAGGAAAAATGTAGAAATATATTATTATCAGTCTAGTGGCTTGTCTACTAGAATGGGTATGAGACTTTAACGCTATATTTGACTGACTGGTTATACGTTACCGCAATACAGGTTGCAATTTATCGGAAAAATCACAGGACCATTCAGTCGGCTGATCGGTGTTATTTGGATACTTTGTAAACAATTTTACGCCGATAAAATTTAAAAGAGTTGAAGAATATTAAAGACACTCGCTACAGTTTTTCCGGACGGGTCTATATTTACCCCAACACCGTGCCAATTTGGTTTCGATGTAGCTCACTGCAGTGTTTGTGCGGTCTTCTGCGCATGCCCGGAAGTGATTATCTGATGTCGCGTACGGCAAAAATTCGCAAATTATTGTATGTTCGCATGCATTTAATGTACAAACTGTATAATATACTGACTAAAGGTTAGGGTAAGTATCACCATGGTTACAAAATATATACATTTAAAGTACTTTTAGTTCAAATTGCTTCAATCCGACATATACTGGAGTCTGTTATTTATACCAACGCTCCAACGCTGCATTGAGTCACAGCTGTTTCTAATCCCATACCGTACCCGTACCGTACATTCGTAGACTATAGGTTTTGTTACAAAAATAGGCAGAAACTTTCATCGTTCTATGCCATCAAAATGCTTCAGAAACACCTTAAAATCCGATTATTAAGAAATCTGCCGTTTGATAATTTTATATATACATATCTAAATCCTTTGCTCAAATACTGAAAGAATTTGATTTAAGCGAAATCTAATATGGTGACCTATCAATTTTCTTTTTGTTTTAGATTAGGTAGACATAACCAAGGTATGTGCAGAGTTTGATAAAATTCTATTATGTGAAACTAGATAAAATGGCAGAAGTACCAACTTAAAACTGACAAAAATATGCAAAAATAGCCATTGGGTCTGCTGAACAAGTATTCCTTTCTTTACAAAATCATGTTCTTTTGATTTCTCTGAGCATGTTTCAAATAGATATATTGTTTTCCGTTATAAAAATGCTAGATAATCAAATTTATGCTGATTATTGTACTTTACTGAAATATATTTTAGGATTACAGAAATTTCGAAAAATGTTTAAAATAGCACCATATCTAGGGGCAAATTAAATTGAAACAAAGCTGGTGACCTAGTATTTTTATTTCATTTTTCAATACATCAAAACATGATCTTTTAATACAAAACATTTCATCAAAATCTATTATTGAGAAAAAAATTACGAAACTGTAGCGAACGTCCTTAAAGCATTGTTGCAGCACAAACTAATTAGTGGGATATTGTGCTGTTCAACAATGACAGTTATCTGTTTGTGACGATGTAGTGTCACCGATACTGTATGATAACTTTTGGGAGAATGCATATTGTGGTGACCACATCGTTCGGGATATTGTGGATAAACTGATCTCCGACAATTTTAACTATGGTTTTCATTATCCTAGTGATTTTTTAATGTGAAAAATCCTTCAAAGACTTTGTGCAGTTATTCCAATGCAGACTTGTTACTGGACCTATACAATTACTTTATTTTTGGCAGTTAGTGCAGAATGATAGTGGCAAAACCAGCTGCGTATACAAGTATCCGTTGGTCGATCTAAGGTTTGTTCATCATAAATGCAGGTCAATCCAGCTACTAAATAAAATGTTAAATTGTTGATAACATGTAATATGAGAGTGAAAAAGAAAATCTACTCGTTTGTTTTCACTTTATTCTGTTTTTTGCCTTTGCCTTGATTTGTACTTAGGTGTTCAGTATATATATATATAAAGCTGTCATTTTTAATATTAAAGACTTGATTTTGTGGGTTTAAACTGAAATTTTTCTCATGCTGATAAAAAGAACCCTTCAGCTCAAATCATTGGAGTTAGTATGTACAATTTTATTAATTTCAGGAGTCAAACTTCTTACTCTCACCTGCGTACAGTTGTTTTAAAAATAAAAAATGAAAATTTGCCCCCCCCCCCCCCCCCCCCCCCCCACCCCACTCACCCCACCTCTGAAGAGTAGTTTGGCCAATTTCCCCCCTTTTGAGGTTAAAGTTTTACTTGCAAGTTACTTTCTCCAACTAATGCAGATACATGTATTGAATTGGAACTTCACCGATTGTGCCTTGACGGTTATTAAATCGGGCGAAAGCATCAAGTCCAATAACTATTTCATGCATTTTGGCTAAATTATGCCCACTTTGGACTTGGAAAATCCTGTTTAAAGTTTTGCTTGCAAATGTTGTATCTAGCTATTCCTTAAAATTAATTTTCTTTTTTTCTAGGTGGATAACTAACCCAGCAGATGACAAAGTGGGTGCTGTATTATTCAGATAATACTGAGTGGTTGCTCTGGTCCCATAAAGGTCAACATTTATGTAAAATGTGCCCATCCATAATTTCTGTGAGTACATTGTGGATCTTACTTTTCAACGCATTTGAAGGTACGTTTTGATACAGTAATTACTAACGTATTCATTGATTGTGCCTATATTATTGTGCATCAAGTCTCATAACTATTTCATACATTTTGGCCAAATTATGCCCACTTTGGACTTTGAAAATTCTGTTTAAGGTTTTGATTGCAAGTACTGTAGTACATATTGTATCTAGCTATTCCTTAAAATTAATTTTTAGCTCAACTATACGAAGTATAAGGAGAGCTATCCTACTCAACACGGTGTCTGTGTCCTTCCACGTCCCCACCTAGGTTAATTTGTTTTTACACTTTTTCTTTTTAGCTCACCAGAGCCAAAGGCTCAGGGTGAGCTATTAGGATCACTCACCGTCCGGCGTCCGTAAACTTTTACTTTAAACGACATCTCCTCATAAACCGCTAGGCCAATTTCATCCAAACTTCACAGGAATGTTCCTTGGGTGAAGCTCTACAAAAATTATTCAAAGAATTGAATTCCATGCAGGAATATCTTCTTCTCAAAAACCAGGAACCCTAGAGCTTAGATATTTGGTGTGAAGCATTGCTTAGTGGACCTGTACCAAATTTGTTCAAATCATGACCCCGGGGTCAAAATTGACCCCGTCCCAGGGGTCACTTGATTTTACATAGGAAAATATTAAAAAAACTTCTCAAAAGCCAGAAGCCCTAGAGCTTAGACATTTGACATGTAGCATTGCCTAGTGGACCTCAAGTAAAGTTGTTCAAATCATGACCCCGGGTTCAAAATTGGCCCTGCCCCAGGGGTCACTTGATTTTGCATAGATTTCTATATGAAAACCTTAAAAAAAAATTAAAATATAAACCAGAAGGCCTAGAGCTTAGATATTTGACAGGTAGCATTGCCTAGTGGACCTCTACAAAATTTGTTCAAATCATGACCCCCTGGGGTCAAATTGACCCCGCCCCAGGTGTCACTTGATTTTACATAGGAAAATCTTCAAAAAATTTCTTAAAACAAATCAGAAAGCCTAGAGCTTAGATATTTGATATGTAGCTTTGCCTAGTAGACTTCTACAAAATTTGTTCAAATCATGATTCCTGGGGTCAAATTGACCCCCACCCCATGAAGTTACTTGATTGTACATAGGAAAAACTTCAAAATTTTCTAAATATAAACCAGAAGGCCTAGAGCTTACTTATTTGACATATAGCATTTCCTAGTGGACCTCTACAAAAAATTTTCAAATCATGACCCCTGGGGTCAAATTGGCCTCGCCTCAGGGGTCACTTGATTTTACATAGGAAAATCTTCAAAAAAAATCTTAAAATAAACCAGAAGGCCTATAGCTTAGATATTTGATATGTAACATTGCCCAGTAGATTTCTACAGACGTTGTTCAAATCATGACCCCGGGGTAAAATTGGCCCTGCCCCAGGGGTTACTTGATAGTACATCGGAGAATCTTCAAACAAAATTCTAAAAATCATCAGTTTGACATTTGAAACATGTAGCTCATATTTCTCTGGTGAGCGATCCAGGGTCATCAGGGTGACCTTCTTGTTTTTTCTTGTCTCTGTAATTACTTGAATGATTTGTTTCAAATTTAAATTAGTTATTCCTCATCATCACCCACATCATCTGACACCAGGGCCATAACTCTGGCACCAATATTACAAGATTTATTCCCCCTTTTTACATAGATTTTCAGGTTAAAGTTTTGATGCACTTTCACTCTATCTCTGTTATTACTGAATGTATTTGATTCTAACTTGAAACAGTTGTTCAACATTTCCACCTGCATCATATGATACAAGGGCCATAACTATTGCACAAATATTTCATGAATTATTCTCCCTTTTTACTTAGAATTCAGGTTAAAGTTTTGATGCACTTTCACTTTATCTCTGTTATTACTGAACGGAATTGATTCTTACTTGAAATATTTGTTTAACATCATCACCCACATCATAATTATGACACAAGATGCATATCTCTGGTACAAATTTTACATGAATTATTGAATTTTTACTTAGAATTTCAGGTTAAAGTTTTCATGTATTTTCACCCTATCTCTGTTATAACTGAATGGATTTGATTCAAACTTAAAATAATTGTTCAACATCATCACCCATATTGATCATGACACAAGGTGCATAACTCTGACACCAATTTTTCATGACTTATGCCCCCTTTACTTAGAATTTAATGCATTTTCACTGTATCTCAGTTCTTACGAAATGCATTTGATCTTTACCTCTCTTATTAAGTTAATATTTTTGACACAAACTCAAGCTGTTGTGGAATATTTTCATTAACCATTGGAGTCATTAAACTCTCCAGTGACAGCTCCAGTTTCCTCAGATGTGCCCAGTTTCACTTCTCAGCATCTAAATAGTCGAGCCCGCTGTCTCCTGTTACAGCTCTTGTTCTTTTTTCTAGGTGGATAACCAACCCAGCAGATGACAAAGTGGGTGCTGTATTATTTAGATAATACAGAGTGGTTGTTCTGGTCCCATAAAGGTCAACAATTATGTAATATGTGCTATGTGCTTATCCATAATTTCTGGGAGTACATTGTACAGTAATTACTTATGTATTCATTGATTGTGCCCCTTCACCCCCCCCCCCCCAACCCCCATCCCCATAAAATGGGCGATGCTGTCAGATGCCATACTAAGAGGAATTTCTAAACCAATAGACCAGCCATTGGGAGACCCAAGCATTGTAATATTTTACTTGGTAAACACTGATCTTTAGAAGTAAGTTGTAACAGTTTTTGTACTGTCACTAATGTAATATCATCATTCCATTTCAGTAAAAAAACACAGAACAGTTGTATCCAAAACAAAGCTTTAAAAGTAATGTTACGAAATGGCCCGTTGTTTACAACACTACGTTCCTCTATTAACATCAGCTTCTTGAAATTGAAGCTATCTGATGTTCCAGCTAAATCAGTTGTTCTGCCCTTGCCTAATCCTTTGATTAAGTAAGTTTGTATTCAGTAACAATATGATTTTCCAGGCAGTCATTAATGTATCTATATTACTAATAATTAATAACCATACACATAGTGTATAAATTCTGAATTGATTTTTTTATACGCCCGTTTGAAAAACGGGACGTATTATGGGAACGCCCCTGGCGGGCGGGCGGCGTCCACAGACTTTGCAGGCAAATTTTCTTAACGCACCTTAGCACGAAGTGCTCATGGTAAGATATTGTGATCATACAGAGAGAATATATTTCTATGTATAAAATCACCAAAAAGCAGACATGTAGCATAGCATTACAGGCCCACTGGTACAGAGACGATATATTTTTATGTATAAATTCATCAAAAGGCAGACATTTAGCATAGCATTACAGGACCACTGGTACAGAGATAATATATTTTATGTATAAAATCATTAATAGGCAGACATGTACCGTCGCATTACTGGACCGCTGGTACAGAGAGAATATATTTTTATGTATAAAATCATCAATAGGCAGACATATAACATTCTTAATTAGCATTACTGAACTACTGATACAGAGAGAATATATTTTTTGCCCTACTTTGGGGGGAGGGGGCGGCATATAAATTAGCCTTTTGTCCGTCCGTCCATCCGAGAATACTGTGTTGCGCCTAGCTCCAAAAGTATTTGACGTAGCGTCACAAAACTTTACAGGAATGTTGGTCAGCATGTGTAGTTGTGCACCTGGGGTTTCGCGTCCGGATTCATTCAGTCATGTAGGAGTTATGGCAGGAGATATGGCCCCTGTCTTTGTAAAAATTTGTCATTTTAGTGTTGTGTCGCACCTAGCTTAAAAAGTATTTGACGTAGAGTCACAAAACTTTACAGGAATGTTGGTCAGCATGTGTAGTTGTGCACCTGGGGTTTCTTGTCTGGATTCATTCAGTCGTGTAGGAGTTCTTGCCGCTGACTTAGTAAAAAATTGGTCATTTTAATGTTGTGTAGCGCGTATTCGACCTAGAGTTGCCAAAGTTTACAGAAGTGTTGGTCAGCATGTATAAATGTGCACATGGGGTTTTGCGTCCAGATTCATTCAGTTGCGTAGGAGTTATCACCCCCGACTTAGTTAAAATTGGTCATTTTAGTGTTGGGTAGCAAGTATTTGACCTAGAGTCACCAAAGTTTACAGGAATGTTGGTCAGCATGTGCAGTTGTGCATCAGGGGCTTTGCATCCTGATTCATTCAGTATTTTAGAGTTATGGCCCCTGACCTAGGAAAAAATTGTGTCCTTTGTCATGTAGTGGGGGTGGGGCATCTGTGTCCCATGAACACAATTCTAGTTGAATACAAAATCATCAATAGGCAACATAGCATTACTGGACCACTTTTACAGACCGAATATTCTTTTATGTACAACATCAACAAAAGGCAGACATGTAACATAGCATTACTGGACCACTGATACAGAGAGGAATATATTTTTATGTATAAAATCATCAATTGGCAGACATGTAACATAGCATATCTTGACCACTTATACAGACAGAAAATATTTTTAGCTCACATGAGCCAAAGGTTCAAAGTGAGCTTTTGTAACCACTTGATGTCCGTCGGTTGTCTGTCAGCAATTTCTTGTCTTCACAATAGTTGTTGCATTTATGACAAGATTTTAACAAATTTTGCACACAACTTATATCACCATAAGAACTTGGTTCCATTCTTGAACCAGCCATGTCCGAAAATTGGTTCCAGAGTTACAGCCCCTGAAACAGCACAAATTGGCTATTTGGTCTTGTCTGCACGATAGTGGTATGATTTATGATTTGATTTTAACCAAATTTTCTCACAACTTGTATCATTATCTTGGTTCTTGGTTCCTATTTTGTACCAGTCATTTTACACGCTGAGTTCTAGAGCTGAATGTGCCATGAATTTGCTATTTTCCTCTTGATTGTACAATAGCAGTTTCATTTATTATTTGATTTCAACCAAACTTGCACACAAGTTGTATCACCACAATACATCGGTTCCTTTCTTGAACCAGCCATATTCCATCATGGGTGTCAGTGTTAAGGACCTGGAAATGATTGGATTTTAACCAAACTTGCACACAACTTGTATTGGCTAAATATCTTGGTTTCTAGAATAGGCTGAAAACAGACCAAAAACTTTCATGAAAAATGGACCAAAAAAAAATTTATGAAACCAAAGTCTTTTGTACACTGAATTGCAGTCCTTGTATATACACATGTAAAATGGTTGTCAATACTGCTACACAATGGTAGTGATATTTAGAAAAGGTGGTTGTTAACCAGAAAACATAAACTGTTATTATAATGATACTAATGTCGATATTGTTAGTAAGTTTGTATATTTTAGTATAATTTTACTCCAAATTGGTCTTTCTCAGAGGCAGAAAATACATTGGCAGGTTAAACACTAAATGGACAAATGTTTATATAACTTTACAGATACTAGCTTATCAAACACTTCTTATCTATGTCTAAATCCATGTGTCGCATTTTATTATTTTGCTTTTGGTGAAAGAGTGAAAGTGTATGGACTTTGTTATGATTACACTTGTACTTTTAAGAACTATAGATCGAATCTTTTTTTCCCGAATATTCGGTTCAAGATCCTTGCATAAAATACGGCTTATTTTTATTAGCCTACCATCATCAGATGGTGGGCATTTCAAATCACTCTGCGTCCATGGTCCGTCGTCCGTCCTTCCGTCCGTTAACAATTTCTCGTTATCGCATCTCCTCAGAAACTACCAGGGGGGATTTTGACCAAACTTTGTCAGAATGATGTATTGGTACCCTAGTTGTGTCCCCCTGAACACCAGACTGGATCAACAATTTTTTAGTGAGTTATGGCCCTTTGTTTATTTCTATAACTATGTCTCCCATCACACAGTGGTGTGGGAGACATATTGATTTACTCCAGTCTGTGTGTGTGTGTATCTGTGTGTGTGTGTGTGTCTGTCACAAAGTTTGTCCGCACTCTAAGTCGAACATTTCTCATCCGATTTTTACCAAACTTGAACAAAATGTGTTTGACCATAAGACCTCGGCCAAGTTCGATAACTAGCCAAATCAGTCTAGGCGTCTTGGAGTTATGGCCCTTGAATTACTAAAAATCGGTCTTTTTACTCATGTCCGCACTCTAATTCGAATATTTCTCATCCAATCTTCACCAAACTTGAACAAAATGTGTTTGACCATGAGACCTCGGTCAAGTTCGATAACTAGCCAAATCGGTCCAGGCATTTTGGAGTTACGGCCCTTGAGTTATCGAAAAATTGGCCTTTTTACTCATGTCCGCACTCTTAATCAAACATTTCTCATCTGATCTTCACCAAACTTGAACAAAATGTGTTTGACCATGAGACCCCAGCCAAGTTCGATAACTAGCCAAATCGGTCCAGGCATTTTGGAGTTACTTCCCTTGAATTATCGAAAAATCGGCCTTTTTACTCTTGTCCGCACTCTAAGTCGAATATTTCTCATCCGATCTTCACCAAACTTGAACAAAATGTGTTTGACCATGAGACCTCGGCCAAGTTCGATAACTAGCCAAATCGGTCCAGGCATTTTAGTGTTACGGCCCTTGAATTACCGAAAAGAAATCCGTCTGTTTACTCTTGTCCCCTCTCTAAGTTGAACATTTCTCATCCGAACTTCACCAAACTTTAATAAAATGTGTTTGGCCACAAGACCTTACCCAAGTTCGATAACTAGCCAAATCCGCCCAGGCACTTTTGATTTATGACCCTTGAATTACTGATTGGATCCACTCATCCAGACCATCTCATTGGATCCACCCGTCTAAAACCTCTAGAGAAACTAACATTGTTCATAGGGGCAGTTGTGGGAGACATGCGCTTTTCTCAAAAGCATCTCTAGTTTACATAGATTTAAGTAGTTTAGAAACTACCGATTTTAAGCCAATTTGACCTCGCTTGACCGCTTGCCCAATTATATAAGTGCACTTTGATCTTACCCTAAACTTTAGTAGAAACTAAGTTTCTGTCTTAAAATACTAACTTGGTTTCCTTGAATCCCTGAAAATCTTCGGTTAAACCAAATGAAAACCTCCGGTTTAACCAAATGAAGAAAACATATATTTAAAAAGTGAAAAAACCCGGAAGGGAATTTTACACTCATACTGAAAAACAATTTAAGATAGTTTTGTCCTTATTAATTAAAATAATTTATAATTATTTGTTCATTTTGTTTAACATTATTAACTTTTAGTATTTTATACAGTAAATCATACAACGGTACTTTGTCTTGTAACATTTTAATGAAAAATAAACAATAGTAACCGCACAATACACTTATTTTGTTATGATATTGTATATTATTGTATTTTACATTCGGGATGTAATTAATTACTTCTTTTGGTGGAGGAAGTCCAAATGGATCAAAGTACAATATTTTAAAGTTACAAACCCAATGTGTTTCAGTTCCAACAGAGTCGTCCAAATTTATAATTCCGCACTCGTCCTTTGCTTTTGTTTTTGGTACACCTGGTAAATTATTTCTACTAAATACACCCCTAAAGTTTTTAATATCGAGTTGTTTAACCCATTGTTCAATTTCAAAGTTAGAAATAGGTTTGTATATTTTTTTTTTTTTTTTACTGTACGAATTCGTCTTTAAGGTCTTTTTTGAGAGTCAATTTGTATTCCTTTACCACTTAACAAAGATCCAATCAAAGGTATCCCTAGACTAGCGGCCAGCATACCCAGAAAGCCACCATTTTGTCTCAGTTTTTGTGTTAATTTAACCACTCCAGATCCTACTAGTTGCTTTCTTTGATTAGGTGTAAGATATGGTGATATCATGTTTCTCTTATTATTAGCTACTGAAATCATACCATTTCCAAGTAACTTACTGACACCGGTACTGGCAAGCCCAGAAAGGGCACCGATGCCTAGAAGAGCTAATATTTTTGGAGCTATTTTTGCTGCCATTGGAAGAATTGTTTTTCCTAACAGACCAACCAAAGCTCCTAAAAATCCACCATTTTGACCTTGACTGGACATTTGTTTGTTTTGAAATTGTAATTTCTAATCCCTTATCTTTTTTTTAATAGCATTTTCAATTTGATTAATTTGTGTTTTTGTTAAAAGTAAAGGGAAGTTTCCATGTAATTGTTCATGTTTTAATCGTATGTGGAATTTTATTATTATAAGCCTGTGCTAAATGTTTCTTTTGTCCATCTGTTAGGTTAACTTTTTATTCAATATAATTTGATGTCATTATATATTAAATTTATATTTTATTTACACAATAACAAGTTCATTTCCAATATTATTTATTTCAACTGTTTCTTCATACAATACAATTGCGTAAACACGAATATTAGCTGCAGGTGGAATATTTAATTTAGCTGTTAATGTAATATGCTTAGGATCCTCTGTTTGTACTTTCTTTTTATATTCCAGGTTAAAATGAACAAATCCAAACAAACATTGAAAATTAAATCTATTTAAGAGACTTCCAGTAGTTTTGTTATTTTGTTTATAATAATAATTAAGGACATCATCATAAATTCTTGATATACTTGTGTATTCCGTTTAAGGATAAAAAAACACCATTACCAACTTCAAGACGACAGGAGCTCAAAGTGCAATTATTATTGCTGCATTAATTTTAAATGTATCTAATAAATGTGGATTATGTTCTTGTGAATTACTTTTATCAGGTCGTTGTAAATAAACAAAAACATGTTGTGGTTTTGTTATACCAGCTGTTATTCTAAAGGTTATATTATTTTGTTGTGTATCTGTCGACTTTGTTACCATTTCCCGGAGGTATGACCATCTTGCTTTTGTAAATCTTTCAGCAATTAGATTAAGTCCAAATTCATTAAAAATTAAACGTGGAACCCATAGAATTAATTTTGTTACAATTGCTCTACCAGCATCAGCAGCATTACCTCTAAAAATTAATTCATCATCATCCGTCAGCTGCAGCGTTATTTGAATTTGACTTGGAGGTAAAATATTAGTTTCTAAACCCTGAAAAACTGAATAATTATTTAATGGAATTTTAGCATTTACCTCTTTTCCACCTTTTCTAAATGCAAAACCTTTATTATCATCAGTAACAGCAGTAGCAGCAGTATCTAAATAAATAAATTCATTTGTTTCAGTTGATTCTGCGTAATCATTAGATAGTTCAACTAATTTTTTTACATTTATTACTTTGTATAAATTATTACAATCATATACAATTTTTCCATTTTGTTTTACTATCTATAAACTGATCAATTAATGAAGCTGCATTATTAATTAAAGCAATTTGATCTCCGTCAGCATAATTATTACCATTAGCAAGCTTATTTACTTTAAAACTTACTTCAAAATAACCATTAAACCAATCAAAATATGACTTTCTATCATTAATTGTAAAGTGATACCTACATTTTTGTTGTTTAACATTATTTCCCAAGACAGAAATTAAAGCTGTATCTAATTGAAAAGGAGTTATTACGTATCTCTCACAATGGTGTTTTATTCTAAACATGTATATATTATATACTATTTTATTTTTTATAAATTAATCTGTTAATACGTTTTTGTCGAGCTGAAGTCCCAGAACCTGACAATAATCTATTTAATCTTATATTAATATTCTCCTCATTATTTGAATTTGTTTTTTGTAATTCCTTAAGCAATTAAATTACCAACTGCCGGAGAAGTTTTCTTTTTAAATTTTTCAACAATTTTATTAGCAGCTAAATTTCCGACTTCCGTTCCAACCTTTTTTTGTTCCAATTTCTAGCGCTACTTTTCCTGCAGTTTCCAGAGCTTTTTTTCCAGCTATGCTAATTGAAGATGCAACTCCACTTGAAAATAATTTCGTTAAAGTGTCAAAGATACCTGAGCCTTGTATATTTTCTTCTCCCGTGTGAGCATCAACATAAATAAATATTCCTTTTTTTGTCATAAACTTTCTTGTACATTATATAAAACTAAAATTTATAATTTCATATTTCTTTTAATATTAGTGTAAAACTTGTTTCAACCCCATTAAAATTGATTATTCTACCAAATACATCTGTAATATATATTCTTATTGAATTTATAATAAATTTATTAATTTCAGAATATCCAACTCTGTTTGGCTCTTTTGTAAATGGATAAGCTCTTGTGAAATCTGCAGTACTTAAAGCATAGATAATATCACTAAAATTATCAACAACAAGTGAATTATCAATAAGATCACAATGAATGTAAATTGTATCCACAGAGTTAGTTATATTTGGTGTTGTAGTTCCCAATTCAGTATTTCTCAATGGTTTTTTCTCAAATCCAAGCAATGTATGAAAATTTGACATTCTTAAATCCAACATAAAATTATCATGAATTGAAATCAAAATCTTAAAACTACTTAAATCAAATTCCAAACTTATTGGAGCAATGTCTGATTAATCAAATTCATAATCACCATTGGTTATTAAGGTTTCTTTGATATAATTATTAATGTCTGTATAACTGTAAGAACCATTTTGAAATATAATATATTTCCATTCTTTACCATTATTATAACGAATTCTTGTATTATCATATTCATCACTAATATTATGCCAAGTGTAGGTCATAGTGTTAATACTATCCAAACCAACAACATAAGTTTTATTTTTATCTAAAATTAAGAAAGACTAAATCTGATTGTAAAATCACTTGGAGTATTTTTATTATCATCTTTAACTGTTTCAGAACTTAATACTATTTTTTGTTACTTTTATATAATTATTAAACATATCTTTTTAATAAAAGTGTAAATTCAAGAACAATATTTTTTATATAACATTTCATGTTGTTCTGGTAACAATTTATTCATTTTTAATAATTGGTCTACTACCCTAATACCTTCATTTTTTAGTTCTTCATTACTATTTCCAGCATCAATCGAACCACAAATTAACTCCAAGTCATTCACCAATTCTTCTGGATTACATGGACAAACGTCATAACCTTGACTGCCGGAGGCATTGATGGAATCACCCCTAATTACTTTTTTTAAATTTCATAGATCTTTTATTGATAGGTAACCCTGACTTTTCTGTTAATTCTTTAAATATTTTCCTAGAAAGTATTGAATGTTTTTTTATTATTATATCTTTTATTAATCAAATCAATCAAATCATTATCTACTTTAGTGTTAATTACTTCTTTTCCGATCCTTTGATCCTTTGCAATTAATTTGTTTTTTCCGTAAAGTTTATTTAAGTTAATAATTAAATTACCATATTGTCCATTTGGTGAAACTTTATATGGGTTTAACCGTTATCTTATTCTTTTTCCCATATATTTTCCTTGGCTAAGAATATTATAGATCGTTTTTCTATATTTTTCTAAATTATTAGACTTAGCTATAATTGCTTCCTGTTGCTTTAGATCAAGATCTGTGGGGTTTTTCTTTCTAGTTATTGCATTAGAGTCATTACCCAATTTTTTATATCCTTTGTTGCTCTTTTTATTACCTTCTCTACTTCTTCTCTAGTCATTTTTTCATCTGGTTCTTCTTGTGGTGTATTATATTTTTTGTATCTAAAAGTTCTAAATCAATGTCTTTATTAAGATCATCTGTAAATTCTTTAGGTCTTGCTCCCAATTCTTCTAAATTTTCAGTTGTATCATCAGTTGTTTCAGTTATTGCCATCTTTTCTCTTCCATAATCTTCTAATATCTTAAGTTCATCTTCGAATCTCTTACGTTCATCTTCTTTTCTCTTAAGTTCATCTTCAGAAACCTCAACAGGTTCATCTGGTTTATTTCCCCAATCAGTTGGTGTATAGGAAGTTGGTTTTAAAGCTTGTTTTTTCTTTATTTCTCTTCCATAATCTTTCAGTACTTCTTTAATTTCTTCTTCGGTAGGTTCTTTGTTTATTTCCCTGTATTTTTTATATTCCCTCGCCAGTTCTTCAGGAGACCATGTAATTGATGGTGGTTCTTGGAATAGCTGTGTAAACCCTGGTATGTTTGTATGTCTTTCATTTCATGACCTAGTAACGTTAATTGCTCCTTAATTGCAGGTAATGCTTTTAACTTACTTGATAATTGTTCTTTTTGACTTTCTATTCCTTCAGTAATTGGTTTATAAATTTCATTATACATATCCCGATATGTAGCTTTTTTAATTTTTTCTCTCATTATTTCTTCTCTAAGAGCTCTCATCTTTTGCCCGACTAAGTTTTCTCTTATTCTCATTTCATTAAGTTTTGATTGCAATTATATAATAATGTAAGATTATGTAAGATAATGTAATATTATTATATAATGAAAATTCCAAATTATGATACAAAAAGTGATAAATCTAATAACTTTAAGCAAATTAAGCAATATCCTTTTATGCCAGATTCATGTTTTAGAATGTTAATATGTGGATATTCTGGATCTGGAAAAACAAATACACTAATGCATATGATACGAAAACCTCTTATATATTATGATAAATTATACCTATATGCTAAAAACCTAGAACAATCTAAATATCAGGATTTAATTAAATTCTTAAATGGAATTGCAAAAAGAATTAAAGTAGATCCAAATGAAATACTTGAATATTCGGCTGATCCCAACCAAATTGAACCCTGTGATGATCTTGAATCAGAAAAACAAAAAGTAGTAATATTTGATGATTTTGTATGTGAAGACAAAAAGGTTCAAAATGAAATAACAAAATACTTTATTCAAGGACGTCACAAAAACTGTTGTGTTATTTATTTAAGTCAGTCTTACTATAAAACACCAAAAGATATTCGGATTTACTGTTCACATTATATTTTATTTGAAAGTCCAGGTAAAAGGGAAAATGATATGATTTGTAATGAACAAAATATTAACCCTAACTCTTTTGCTAATGCAACAAAACAAAAATATGATTTCTTATATATTGACAAACCAAGGAAGTTTTTAAGAAAAAAACTTTACAGGAATTATATAATAATTATATAATGGGAGATTTTAATGATGTAAAACAAATAAGCGAACCCGACAGTATAAGTAAAGTTAAATTTGATATTGATTTAAGTGATTATGCTACTAAAAAACAATTCAAAAAACTGAAAAAGGACACGGAATCATATCCTCACAGAAATAAGGAACTTGATAACACAATGAACAGAGCATTAGATATGGGAGGTAATGAAATAATCAACCTAGGAAATCCAGATAAACCCAAACGATGCAGTTTCAAGACGGTTTATGTATAAAAAAGTTCAAAGTGTAATAGATGACTATAATCTTGAAGATATCAAAAGTATAAAACAAACACTAGAAAGAGAAGTAAAGAATATTGAAGAATTAACAACAGATTTTAAAAAGAGTGAAATATTAATAATTCAATTACAAGATAAAATTGAAAAAGAAATGAAAGCTATGGTTGATTCTATTAAAGAACTTGACGAGAAATTTGATTTGACAGATAACAACATAAAAGAAGTATTCAGAACCAATTCTGAAATGTTATACAATCAAGTTCAAGAATTAAAAGATAGTATGATTAAACACGAAGAATTAAAAGACAAGATTATTGAAGCTGAGAAAAAGTTACAAAATATGTATCAGTTAGAAATCAGAACAGAAATAAATAAACTAAATACTGAAATAGTAAAAGGGAATCAAGATTTACTCGATACATTTTCAAGTAAATTTGCAGAATATAAATCTGAACTGGAAAAGGCAAGTTCACAAAGAGGTGATGACCATGACACAGCATTAGATAACCTTAAAAAAGAGCTTAATTCTAAAATAGAAAATTTTAAGAAACAACTTCGGATCTTGATTAGTACTGTTGACACACGTCACAATTTAAAGTACGCAGACTTAAGTAAACTTACAGGTCTGTTACAAAAAGATATTAATGAATTCAATGATAAAATTAAAAAAAAATAATAAATGATTTGGACTCTGTAGTTGAAATATCAGCTAAACAAGGAGAATCAATTACTGCTAATGCTAAAGCAATTAACATAATTAATGATCAGCTAGATGCATATGATAATCAAGACGTTGTTTTTGAAAGAAGAATAGACAATATATATAATGTTTTTTTTAAAACAAGAAACACAATTAGCTAGAACAAAAAATACTGTTGACAATTTGTCTGCTTTTGATGTAGCTACAACAAAACGACTTGATGATTTAGCTGAAGTAATTCTTGAACATGAAAATGAATATAAAGCAATAAAAAAAGAACTAGAAAAAGTAAGACGTGAAGTGTTTCTTTTTGAATACAAAAGTAAAGATGATTATAAAATATCACGCGACGGCCTTAAAAGATATTCTCGCATATCAATATTAATGAGAAAGTATTAAGATTGCCACGGTGTCTGGATATTATCATTATATACTTTGGTGGATGTGGATTATATTGAAGGGAAAGGCCTGGTTAATGTGGGCTATTTTGATTTATTTAATTTGGAATCTGGAAATATCGTAGATTATAAAGATTTTATAAACATAAACCAAGAATATAAACAAGCTGTACCGGATGTACCTTTAAAAATGTGTTTCCAGTCAAAAAAAGCCGGAATTTATATAATAGATACTAGGTTTTATTTATAAGTCAAATGTAAGGGGGGAAGCAGCATGCCTAATATCACATTTAGTTTTTAGGTTGTGGCGAGAGGGTTTTATCGGTGAATTTCCCTCCGGGAGTGTAAATATAACACCCGTGGTTAGTGACATCAGTAACATCAGTGACCTCAATGACGCTAATATTGTATATATCTTCAGTAACAATCCGTCAGTATCTGTGTATGAGAAAAAAATCAAAATTTATCTAACAGAAAAGACAATGTTTGACATTAATCCTTATAACGACGATCCAACATCCTTCGATACGGGATTTTATCTTTTGCCAGGTAGTTATGTCAAATTCTACATATTGGAGGAATATATAAATTATAAAGAAAGTAAACTTTGAATTAAAACATTAGTTAAAGTTTTAATAAATTACTGTGTTTTTATTTAACTGGAATAATTAATATAATGGGAATATTCAATAATATAAATGAAAAAGTAAATAAAATAGAAAAACAAATAATAAGAAAACCTCCATTGTTTTTAACATCTGCAACAGAAGATGTTGCTAGATTATTTCAATGGAAAGTGGTAAATGCTAGTCCTGGTTTAGTCCAAAATGGTAATGTAACAATTAATTTTAATTGCATTTTAATTATTCCTGTTGATGCAATTAAATTAGATAAAACAAAGAAAATATAATTCTTCAAAGTTACAATGTAAAAAAAATAACAGAAAAAAAAATGAATCTATTTCTATTAATTATGCAAATCAATTTCAAACAAATGATGTAATTTATATTAATTCTTTAAACGTTATGAATATTCAATTAACAATTTATGGTTCTGTAATATAACCAGGCTGAGCGTGAAGCTCATAAGTAGCTGAAGCTCCGTAAGCTAATGTATTAATACCATTATCAAGAATATATCTTTTATCGTCATAACATGATAAAGATGTTTTATTTGTAACATAACTGGAAAGATTATGCTTATCAGAACGAATAACTTTAAAGTTGTGATTACTTTTGGTTGAATTAAACAAAGTATCTTTGTAATTTTTATGAACTATTGTTTTCTTTACAACATGTTTTTAATTCCTTTACATTTTTAACATTAACTTCATTTTGTAATAATATGAATACATTTTACTTCTTAATCCAACAAATTCAACAATGGGAATGCCGGCAGCTTCCTCTTTGAATTTTCCAATTACTTTTATATTATTGTCGAAATAAAATTTTGAATTACTATCGTAATCACTATTATCAAATAAATCTTTTTCCTTATAAAAATCCTCATATGCATCTTTGGTTTTTATTTCATAACATAATGAACCAGTGTCAGTGAATAAAAGCTTTGCTGAGCTTCCATACCTTTCCTTAATGTAATTATAATGAAAATCATACATTAAATATTTTGATAAATCTAGAATGCACATTCCAACATAACAAGGTCTGTTTAATAACAAACTTTCTTTTATTCTATGAATACCAAATAAATTCTTGTTAAACATCGTTGAACTAACAAATGAAGATTTTGCTATATACTTCAATAAAAGGTTTTCATCAAGAGTTAATTTAATATTAACCCTCTTGCGTAAATTCTCCATCGTCTTACCGAATACAGAATTATTCATTAGCTTAAAAAGGTCTTTTTCAAATGAATTTTTCGCTTTAGATCTTTTCTGAGTATTAAAATCAATATATTTTTTTTTTAACCAAGGACTTTCATCAAAAGTTAATATTTTGTGTATTTTTATAACTTTTAACCCTAATTGTGTATATAGTTCAAGGTTTTTATAATGAACAACATAATTTTGTTTGTTGATTAAAGTTGGAACTAATTTTGTCACATTACTTTTTCCTATTTCAAATTATTTTTTAATATTTTTACTATAATTTGAAAGCCATTCTTCTGGTATTTTGATTTTTTCAGGAGCCAAAGGATAATCATTGTGAAGATCATGTAATTCTTTTGGATATTCAAGATCACATTCAACTATTAAGTTAGTTTTACCTTTTGCAATTAATTTGGCGTCGAGGTACATAATGTATTTAGATTCTAATTTAGGATCATAACCTTTCATATATTTATTGTTTGCTTTACTGTATCTGTTTGAAATATAACTTATTCCTCCTCTTAATCCCTTTTCAATGAAAAGATACATATCAATATCAGTTATTAAATCTAATTTAATTTTAGTCATTTTTAACATTGCATCCCAAGCTAAACCAGGACTACTAAAATAATGACAAGGGTCTAATTTGTAGGACTCTAAACATAGTTTTCTAAAATGTTCAAATACATCAGCTAAAAGTAATACGTCAGTTTTTAAATATAGATCATGATATTCTCCCATTGTTTTAATTTTAAATTTATTCCAAACATTTTTAGCATGCTCATATTCTTCATTAGATATGTGTGTTTCATTTCAAATTGAATAAAACTCTTTTTTAGGAGGTAATTTTGTTTCTTTGAATTTTTTAAATGAATCCATGTAATCATATGGATAAACACATTTTGTTTTTAATAATTCTAGTGTAACTAAAGGTTCCAGCTTCGCTATATTTTTATCAAATTCTTGACATAAATATTTAAATTCTGGAATATTTTTTACTAAGTTATCCAATGATTGAGACATACATTGAAAAATATCTATAAAAATTAAATCACTTATCATAAATGCCATATATCTTTCCATATTGTTAGGAATAACATTAATTTCTTTTTTAAATTTTCCTATTTGTTGCATAATAAAATGACCGTCATAACCTCTTAAATTATGAAAAATAACAGGAATTTTATGTGTTAGTTTAAAATTAATATTACATTCTGAGTGAGCACTTCCTCTGAATTTTCCTGTTATATGACAGTGGTCACGTACTGGCACTTCGCCTTCTATATATTCTTTTTCCTATTTGTTGCATAATAAAATGACCGTCATAACCTCTTGAATTATGAAAAAAAAAACAGGAATTGTGTGTGTTAGTCTAAAATTAATATTACATTCTGAGTGAGCACTTCCTCTGAATTTTCCTGTTATATGACAGTGGTCACGTACTGGCACTTCGCCTTCTATATATTCTTTTTCCTATTTGTTGCATAATAAAATGACCGTCATAACCTCTTGAATTATGAAAAAAAACAGGAATTTTGTGTCTTAGTCTAAAATTAATATTACATTCTGAGTGAGCACTTCCTCTGAACTTTCCTGTTATATGACAGTGGTCACGTACTGGCACTTCGCCTTCTATATATTCTTTTAAATTCAATTTCGTCTTTATTAGACATTCTTAGTTCTTTGTTAAAGTGCTCTTTAAATATTTCCTGACAATATTTCCCTTCCTCAAGCATTTTTTCAATAGATTTATAAACTGCATTAGGACCTCTGTAAATCTTAGTTGGTTTAGTATATTTATCGTCATACAGTGGCGCCTGCGTGTTTGTTCCCCGAGTTTGCGGGATAACGCGAGCAACTCGCGTGTTGAAGGCGAAAAGTGAAACGTGTTGCACGGTTAGAAACGCGTGCACAAACGAGAAATAGTCATTGCGCATGCTCAGCGTGCAGCGTGCGCTGCCGCGCAAATAAATGTTCTCCTGCGCATGCCCAGCGTGCCAAACTGAGAAGGTTAAATGCGCATGCCCAGCGTGCCAAACCGAGCAGGTTAAATGCGCATGCTCAGCGTGCAATGGATTTAAGTGTTTTAAAAAGTATATGGATTCATCGTCTTACGGTTCTAGTTTGAAAGATGATATTTCTTTCAAATTTTATTTTTGATTTGAAATTTAACTTTTTGATCATTTCCGTAAAGAATTTTTTGTAAACTGTATAGGCCTACCCGGACAGTAGTGTAGACAGGATCTAGTAGATGTTGTCTACATCATAAAAAGACGGCAGTTCCACTGCATATTAAAGCGGCGACACTGAGATAATTTGGATTCGCCTTCCATCAGTAAGTGTTGAAATGTTACTATAGTTACGCTTGATTTTATTGAGCACTATGTACTGTATGATATACACAAATGTAATATATACTTCACTGTATCTTTCATAATTTCGCGCATTTGAAAGATTTTTAATACTTGTAGCGCGCAAATGTAAATACAATCAAACTGTCTAACAGTGGTGACTTCCCTTTAATAATTTTACACCATTTGCTGTCAACGAAGGTGTTGTCATCAGTTGTTGAAAATATGAAATATTCATGTTGTTTTTTTCTAGTTCTACGGTAGGTACTGTACCTCATTTTACTTTTTCAGGGTATGTATTCCAGTTTTCATGATGCTAAGCCTCCTAATAGTAATACCAGTCAGAGCTCTTGTTTGGCCATGGAGGTAATACTGTTTGGCGAAATTTGGGGCCGAATATAGGCCCCATTCCCCCCTCAAAATAGTATGTTTTTTCCCCCTATTTTCAAAAAATATCCCCCTCTAGTCCAAGAACATCAGTGCTAAGTGCTTTGCAGCTGACTAATGTTGGCCTTAAAATTTTACTGTTTCCGAAAATTCAGTGGCTCAGAGAAAAATATCAAGTGTGATGACTGAATAATGTTATTTGTAATTGGCAGAATTCATACAGAAGAGTTTATAATTAACAGAATTCAGGTTTGTGTCAGCAAAATTGAAAAGAATGTTTATATTTGTTTGCATTTCTTTTCGCATTTGAAATTCCCCCTCAAAAGACTTTTTTTGAAAAATCATGCGAAATTCCCCCCTTGCATGGACCCTGGCCCCAGTCCCAAAATGCAAACGAGAGCCCTGCCAGTGCTAACAGGAGCGTAGATATTATACTCTAAAGTGTCAAGGGAAGCTGTTTTACAGAACTTCACCCAGTAGAGCACACACAGTCATTAACATATATCTACACATCTTTTAATCAATATTTCGGTAAGTAAAATTGTTTACAGGGCTCAAGATAAGATGTGTATTAGCGTAAATTACGCTTTGAAATAATGCATATACGCATGTCTGATAATTTTTAAGCATATTAAAACGTAGATCTATACGAAATAACAGAAAAACGCACGCAATGACTTTTTATTGGCGTAAACAAAATCTGAATCGTCCGGATGCTATATGTAACATGAGCACAGTCAGCATTAATTCTCCCACATTGAACATACACACGCATTGAATGGTACTCTATAAACCTAGGTTAAACTATTTTTACACTCAATGTCTGTGAATATCAAATAGTTGGGAATTAATATTGATCATATGGTACGATAGTGTATTTTAAAGCGGTGTCGATTTAAAATATCAATTTCCGGTGCGGAATAAACAAAAATGTCTATTTCTAAGAATGTATCAAAAAAGTGAACAAACACTCTATGCAATCTTTAAACCAACAAAACTGATCCCCAAAACATAGCTAAAGGTATATTGAATATTCTATTTTATTCGGTTGCGAGTGTGAAGCCAAAACCAGCCAAGGGAAAAAAGAAGCAAATTAACTTAAATGATGAGTTGAAACTAAACTGCACACAAATGCATGGGTGTTACACCCAATAAATATGTTATAAAACTGATTTCTGTTTTTTTTTCACATTTAAAAATTTTCAAGAGTAAAATTACTTGTAGTCAATTTCAGATTTTACCATTTTACTCATTCACAAAAAAATGTTGAGTAAATACTCATTGGCCAAAAAAAATATCAGGAGCCCTGGTTTAGAAAAAAGTCACAGTCAAATCAGCACCTTTAAACGCACATCTGGGGGTTTATTTTTGATTACACCAGCACATCAACTTCGAACCCTGCGAATTTTGCCTTTGTGGACATGTTTTCAAAGAACTATACAAGTGACGTACTTTAGGGTTATAATATAGCCCCAAAATAAGTCGACAATTCATTTCTCTGCCTTTCTTTCAATTCACCGGAAGCATTTTGATGTTGACCGGTACTTTTCCATCATTTATTTTAACAAGCTGCTGATGAAATTGAATGACCATGTTGTAAACCAGTCAATCGTGACCTTCACCTCAGAAAAGAAATGGAGAAGAATTTCGCTATTATTAGTTGAATAAGTTATATTTTGACATATTTAAAGCATTTGAAACTGTTAAACATGCGTATGTGGTTTAATACAGATATGCTAATGCAGTTTATTTTACAAACACATCAAGGGGGTATTGCCCATATCCTTTCCGCAGCCTTAACGTAATAAAACATATTAGCGTCTGATGACCCTTTCACGCTTCCATAGAATCAACATTTATTACACAAAATTAATTTTGAAAATATTTCTAGGTCTGCAGTTCTCAAATATGGTTATATCTTACATCCAAGGCATATACTGACACTCTCAGACAACATCAAAAACAACCTTTTGAGCGATTTGATGAAGTTCCAAAATTATCAGTGTACCCTTGGTTCGTGACAGACCCATTTGGGATTTGTTATTATTTGAGCTCAAATATCTTTTTGTAGATGAAAAGCTGACATGTTGTACTAAAGCTCAGGTAGTCTCAGTTTCAGTTTGTTAGAAAGTGCTGAAAATTGAAAATTGACTCTCGAATAGCAAAAAAAAAAAACAAAAAAAAAACAACAGAAGTTCATGAGCGTCCAGACGGGGTGACCCCTGCGCATGCCTCCTGACTATCTACGAATCAAATATGGCTTTCGTTTTCAAGTTTAGCATTTCTACTTTCATTTTCTTTTCTTCCGGAAATAGCTTAAGGTCGAGTGACTCATTTTCTGTTGTCAAAAACATATATATGCCCGGCGAGATTGCATAAATATGTGCTGGCCGTCCTAAGGTTATGAAAAAGTATCTCAATATTTCCTAGGATCACATCAAATTGGACTAGCCCGGATTTCTACTCTATTATTGTATATCATGGTATAGGACTTGAATATTTAAACAGGGAGAAATTATGTAGACGGCCGTGTAGCTCAGTCAGTAGAGCATCAGAACAGTATTAGGAGGCCCCCGGGTTTGAGTCCCGGTCTGGCTGCACATTTTTCTCACCATTTGACATTGGCGCCCAGCTTTGGACGGTGATGGTATTACACTGGCTAGTCTCCTACGCCTGTTATTGCTTATATATACTTAAGTACCTATAACTGAAAAAATTCAAGGACAAATTTCAAAATGGTCGGGAAATATGTCACGGTATAGGACTTGAATATCAAAACAGGGAGAAAGTGTGTAGGCGGCCGGGTAGCTCAGTTGGTAGAGCATCTGAAGGGTATTCCGAGGCTCTGGGTTTGAATCCCAGTCTGACTGCACTTATTTCTAACCCTTTGACATGTATTAATAACCAGTATTTAAAGTAATTGCTGTACTAGTAATAGTTATGACTAGTTGTCATAGAATTGTCATTACGGGTTGTTTTTGTAAATATTTCATCTATAACATTAGCTCTCGCTCAGGTTTAAAGTATACTTAAATATGAAATTTTATCTGAAGAAAAGTCTAATTGAATAAAGAGAAAAAGTCTCTCAGTGAAAAGGAATGAAAAATTCTGTTTTAAAGCCTTACTTGATTAATACAGACTGATAGATAAAATCTATAACTCAGTGTAAGTTCTGTAACTACCATTTATTGTCACGAGTACAGTAGATTTGTTTTGACTGAATATTAACATTTTGGTATTGACTAAAAAGGTTGTTATCAGCTTAGTAGGTTAAATGTATATTTGATGCATTTTTGTTGTTGTTTTTTTTTTGTTACAGATGTGTGTGCCATTCCACATCTGAGCACTGTAAGGTCTGGCAGCAAAATAAAGATATATTCAAATGGATCTTGTGCTGTGTCTCACATCTGACATCATACTAGAAAAGGGTATAATCATATCTTTGTTACTATTGCTTATCATGCTTATATCTTACTGTAACTTCACATAAACATTGTCCAGCATACAAGCAAAGTAAAGTATGTGCAGGGGCAGGGACCATTATACATAAGGACAAGGTCACCAAGGTGTTATACTTAGGTTATTTTTAAGGTTAAAGTTTTTTGGCAACCTTTGTTTTTCTGTCATATCTTTGTAACTGTTGCTTATATCTTACTGTAACTTCACATAATCATTGTACAAGCAAAGTATGTGCCGGTGTTGGGCCCATTATACATAAGGTCAAGGTCACCAAGGTGTTATACTTAGGTTATTTTTAAGGTTAAATGTTTTGACAGTCTTTGTTTTTCTGTCATATCTTTGTTACTGTTATTTATATCTTACTGTAACTTCACATAACATATAGCATAGCACACAGCATACAAACAGTTGCGCCCTTGTACCCAAAGTCAAGGTCACCAAGGTGTTAGATTATTTTTAAGGTTAAAGGTTTTCGGCAACTTTTGTATTTTCTGTCATATCTTTGTTACTGTTACTTATATCTTACTGTAATTTCACATTAACATTGTCCAGCATACAAACAAAGACTGTGCAGGGGCTGGTCCCATTATACCCAAGGTCAAGGTCAAAAAGTTGTTATACATGGAATTATTTTCATGTTATTTTTTTTTCAAAAGCTTCGTTTATAGATATATCTTTAGTTGCTTGAAATTAAAAATATTTCTTTATTATTATCATCTGCATGTGTAGTAACATTCTTCATAGCTCTGATGGTATTTTTTACAGAATTATGCCCCTTTCATACTTAAAGATTTTTGGCAATCTTCGCTCTGTGGATATAACTTTACTGCAACATAAGATAAAGATTTGAAACTTAAGATGTATCTTTATCATCATCATCTGCATGTGTGGTAACAATCCCCATAACTCTGATTTGTATTTTTATGCCCCCGAAGGGAGGCATATTAGTTTTCAACTGTCCGTCCGTTAGTTCGTTCGTTCGTTAGTCACAACGTTAACTTTTTGCATGAAGGCACTTTACTCGCGAACCACTGCACCCAGGACCTTCAAACTTCACATGCTGATAGTACTTATTGAGTACACCACCCCTACTGACTTTGGGGTCACCAGGTCAAAGGTCAAGGTCACAGGGGCCAACGTTATCTTTTTGCATGAAGGCACTTTACTTGCGAACCACTGCACCCAGGACCTTCAAACTTCCCACGCTGATAGTACTTATTGAGTACACCATCCCTACTGACTTTGGGGTCACCAGGTCAAAGGTCAAGGTCACAAGGGCCAACGTTAACTTTTTGCATGAAGGCACTTTACTCACGAACCACTGTACCCAGGACCTTCAAACTTCACATGCTGATAGTACTTATTGAGTACACCACTTCTGCTGACTTTGGGATCACCAGGTCAAAGGTCAAGGTCACAGAGACCAAAGTTAAGATTTTGCATGAAGGCACTTTACTAGCGAACCACTGCACCCAGGACCTTCAAACTTCACACGCTGATAGTACTTTATGAGTACACTACTCCTACTGACTTTGGGGTCACCAGGTCAAAGATCAAGGTCACAGGGGCCAACGTTAATTTTTTGCATGAAGGCACTTTTCTCCCGAGCCACTTCACCCAGGACCTTCAAACTTTACCTGCTGATTGTACTTTATGAGTACACCCACCCTACTGACTTTGGGATCACCACGTCAAAGGTCAAGGTCACAGGGGCCAACGTTAACTTTTTGCATGAAGGCACTTTACATGCAAACCACTTCATTCAGGACCTTCAAACTTCACATGCTAATAGTACTTATTGAGTACACCATCCCTACTGACTTTGGGGTCACCAGGTCAAAGGTCAAGGTGCTGCGGGGGCATTTGTCACCATTAGTGACAGCTCTTGTTTACCAAATTATGCCCCTTTCGTACTTTAATTTTTTGACAAATTTTGTTTTCTGGGCATAACTTTGGTACTTTATAAGATAATGACTTGAAACTCAAAATATATCTTTACCATCGTCATATGCATGTCTGGTAACAATCCAAATAAGTCTTATTTGTGTTATTGACAGAATTATGCCCCTAAGTGTATCTTTCTTTTAAAGTAGAGGTCTCTTATTGAGATATATATTCATTTTACTGTCAAATCGCTGAATAGTGGAGCGCGCTGTCTTACGGACAGCTCTTGTTTAAAATTCTATTTTAAATGTAATACTTTGTCACAAGGAAGATCTAATTATGTCAAATTTTGCTTCAGTTGAGCGACTAAGGCCCACTTGGGCCACTTGTTTTCTGAAGTCTTATTATAAAACTTACTGAATGATTTTCCAGTCAATACTGTGATCTTTCAGTGCAGACCTCGGGCAAAACATTTGACTGTATATCCTGCAAGTTATGCAATAAGTGTATATTATCAGGACTCCTTATAATAGTTAATGTTGTCTGCTGTGTTAATAGTTGTGCACAACTCAAATAAGTCATTAACTTAAAGAAATAATAAAGTAACTGACAGCCATATATTCAGAGTTGAAATCGTTTGGAACTGAGGATTTTTTATTCGGACATTTAACCACAATATATGTTAGAAACGTCTTTGAATTATTTTGAAATTTATTTTATGCTATCCCGGACATAGATTTTACAACACTAAAGCAAATATACGTGAATGATGTAGTTCGGAATTTCAGTTTTGGAAATAGTCAACTCATTAAAACAACTAAGCAAATGTGACTGAGGCCATTTAGGTTTCGGGATTACAGACAATTAGAACAATAACTATCGGTAATTTCATTACGTCAGTCACCCAATGGATATCTAAAAAAAATGGCATATAACAAATGGTACTTTCATTTTCTTTAAATATGCTGGTTTTCCTGTGTTCTAAATATAGTTTTACCCTTTACCCTGCTACATTTCTAAAATGGACTAGTCTGTCATAAAATTTGGGCAGTGTCATTTATTATTAGAAGGGGTGTTCACTCAAAATTTACTGACCGAATAGCAAACAATGCAGGCCATGATCTGCCCGCACATATTGGCCTGCACTGGTCGCAAAGGCAGAATAACTTGCCGCCAAAAAGTACATCATTTTGCTAAGGCGTAGCCAGGGGTGGTTCGACTGGTACGGCCACGTTGACCCGTTGTCGAATAGGTCATACTCGGTTGACTAATTCGTATCTGCTGAACAATGAAGATCAACCTGAATGTGTACAATGTCAAACACCGCTTACTATTAAACATAGTTTAATCAACTGTATAGACTTCGATCCACGACGCAATTCATACTATAATGTTGAATCGTTAAAAGAGCTGTTCGAGCAAATTTCAGCCGACAAAATTTTACAATTTTTGAAATAAAAAGGTATATATCATAAAATCTGAACCTTATTTGATTTTTATTCACCACTTTTATACTTTTTAATGTTTTCATTTGACGTTTTACACAATATATGTATATACGCTTTTACTTAAATAGTTTTATATATGCTTTGCAATTAACGTAATCCATTTAACTTTTTCTCGGCGATATATGACCTTTTTGTGTCGATTCGCCGTAAAACCCAACTCATTCATTCATTCATTACGGCCACGTTGAACTTTTTTCCGGCGAAGTTTTTTCTGATAAGATAAAGATACGTTTTCATGCCAATTGTACATTTATGTGTAATTACAATTTGCCACTTTTTATTTATATGTAATATGTCAGACAGTCGGTACACATTTCGGAAAGAAATCCAAAATATCTTAAGATTTCTATAAGTTTACGAAGCTGTAACTCGAACTCCAAAATGACAAGTGTGCGTTATTAGCTCCGCTATTCAAATAATAGGTATACAATTTATATAGGGAAAGTTCAAGGCTTACGCCTTTGATATTTGGTATGTAGCATTTCCTAGGGGATCTCTAACAAGATTGTTCAAATTATGCCCCTGGTTGAAAAGAGGACACACACTGGGGTCACTTGTTACATGAGTTATATAGGAATAGATACTTCAAAAATTATCAGATCATATTTCCTACACTGTTTAATTATAATTACCTGATGACCCCGAGCTATAAGGGGTCACTTGACTGTGACCTTGACTTACTGACCTACTTCCTTGTTTTTTAAGATGCAGCCTTGAAATTTGGATGACATGTACAGTTTTGCACACTGATCTTAAAACTGACTTTCAGTGACCATGAATGTGACTTACTGACCTACTTTCTAATTCTTTAGCATCAGTTTGCCATTTTAAACATGTGGCTCATATTACTTAGGTGAGCGATTCAGAGTCATATGACCATGTTGTTTTGTAAAAAGATATTTAAATAATTCGTCCTATAACTGATTCTATTTTCTCGTGTAAGTTTGTATTCTACTTTATTTATTTTTCTATTACTCATTTCCAGGGGCAGGTCATACAAATACAATGTTTACGACATTATTGTTCTTTTTACAGGTCATGTAAACGTAACAAAAAGTCATGCGAATGGACATCAAAATGTTGACACAGATCGGTATTTGAGACTTAAATCTTCAGGATATAACTTCATAAAACTGGCGGATAAATCAAACTGCGAAGTTCTTTCGAATGGCGAGTAAAACAGTTGTGTCTCTTCGTAGGAACGATGATACAATATTTACGTATGCATTCAAATGATGCTGTTCAAGGTAACAAGAAGAAGTTAACATTTGGCAGTGTGAGAAAGGAAAGGAAATTTACTTCTGCATGACGGGAAAATGATGTTTGCATGCATATTTTATCGGAGGCAGCTGCAGAACCACCAACAGGAAACTCTTTTTGATATTATGTTGTGATAGACTGTTTGACGCTTTGGCGAGACGGTATTACGATAGTTTTATACGAAAATCTGCGATAAAGTCGGGAAATCTCGCTTGTGGAGAGAAGAAACTCGATTATGATATCCCCGCTAAGGAAAAAAATCTTGCGTCGAACCAGAAGCTGTGTGAATACATCCCCGAGAAGAAAGTCACTGCGTCGGGCCAGCTGCAGTTTTTTACCATCATCTGAAGATAGTATCTTTCAGGAATACAGTCTTTTCGCTGGACCAGCTACTCTGCCTAACTGTGACCTCTTTTTCTCTGGCTCAAACTCCGGAGCTCTCGATCCATAGGCGGACGCCCTACGACTGAGCTATCATGGCACACGATTCCGTTAACAGTGCTGTGATTGTGTCTAGTTGTAGAGCGATGTTTAAAAATGTTAAAATAATTATTTACGACGTTAAGTCAGCAACGGCCGCATACTAGCGTTTTTTATAAAGCTAAGCTTGTTTACATTAAATTCATTTACAATTAATGTGCGAAGCCACTGCTGCAGACGACAATTTATATTAGAAGCGAGACAAGAACAGACGAATACAATATATATCACTTCGCGCTAAGGTAACCACAGAGACAGTTTGCTGAGGTATTGACTCACTAAATATTCTATATGAAATAGGGGACTTTGAGCTGCTGCAGCGCGCACTGAACAATGCACACACCGCGGGCCATTTGAAAGGTCTGTGACTTAGTTATTTTTTCTTGAGGAATGTTGTCAGTGCAGTATACAAATTGAAAGAATGACTTATTTTCCGTGACAAGTTCTGTTTTTTTTTTACGACGAAAATGCTACCAACATACCAAGGATATCTGTTAAATAATTTGAGCCAGAAAGAATGCATCACAAGAAAGGAATGTATTTCTACAGAGCCAAAACTGCGAACTATTAGAATCCGTTATTTTCTGTCATTTTTTTCGTGCCATTTTCCTATTTGTTGATGTATGTATACCTACTGAATTGTAATTTTGCACTTTTGAAACAAATACTTCTAAAATGCAGAATTTAATTGAATCATGATTTTTGAAAACGAAGGACATTCAGCTATAAAAATGATAAGATCTCGTATGCTTGATTCGGCCTTAATTCGTTCGAAAATTGTAGTAGATTGACAGTTTTCATACTTCAACAGTGTTTCTGTTATGTGATGACGGACAGTTAACCAAACCAGTGTTCATTTATTTTGTACCTGTACAAACTTGTTCTCCGTAAGTAGCTGCCAACTTCCCCACATGAATCAGAGGTGGAGGACAATGATTTCAGGTACACTGTCTTTTATTAAATCGTCACAGAGAACATACGCCTCGCCCGGGAATCGAACTCACGACCCTGAGGTACGTAGATCGGTGCATTCCTTAAGCTTAGCGGGCGGACTGAAACAAGTACTAAACAAGAGGGCCATGATGGCCCTATATCGCTCACCTGAGTAGAGTTGCTCTTGCTTAAACAAATTTCTTAGCTAAAGCTTTAAGATCTAGGCCTTCTGGTTTATTTTTAGCAAATTTATGAAGATTTCCCTATGTACAATCAAGTAACACCTGGTGCTGGGTCAATTTGACTCTGGGGGTCAAGATATGAACAAATTTTGTAGAGGTCCACTAGGCAATGCTACATGTCAAATATCTAAGCTCTAGGCCTTCTGGTTTATTTTTAGAAAATTTTGAAGATTTTTCTATGTACAATCAAGTAACCCCATGGGACGGGGTCAATTTGATCCCGGGGGTCATGATTTGAACAAATTTTGTAGAAGTCTAATAGGCAATGCTACATATCAAATATCTAAGATTTTCCTATATAAAATCAAGTGATCCCTGGGGCGGGGGTCAGTTTTGACCCCGGGGGTCATGATGTGAACAAATTTTGTAGAGGTCCACCAGGCAATGCTACATGTCAAGTATCTAAGCTCTAGGCATTCTGGTTTATTTTTAGAAAATTTTGAAGATTTTTCTATGTACAATCAAGTAACCCCATGGGACGGGGTCAATTTGACCCCGGGGGTCATGATTTGAACAAATTTTGTAGAGGTCCATTAGGCAATGCTACATGTCAAATATCTAAGCTCTAGGCATTCTGGTTTATTTTTAGAAAATTTTGAAGACTTTTCTATGTACAATCAAGTAACCCCATGGGACGGGGTCAGTTTGACTCCGGGGGTCATGATTTGAAATTTTTTGTAGAAGTCTATTAGGCAATGCTACATGTCAAATATCTAAGATCTAGGCCTACTGGTTTATTTTTAGAAAATTCTTGAAGATTTTTCAGTATAAAATCAAGTGACCCCTGGGGCGGGGTCAATTTTGACGCCGGGGGTCATGATTTGAACAAATGTTGTAGAGGTCCACTAGGCAATGCTACATGTCAAATATCTAAGCTCTAGGCCTTCTGGTTTTTTTTTTAATTTTTTTTGAAGATTTTCCTATAGAAATCTATGTAAAATCAAGTGACCCCTGGGGCGGGGTCTATTTTTATCCCGGGGTCATGATTTGAGCAACTTTAATAGAGGTCCACTAGGCAATGCTACTTGTCAAATAACTAAGCTCTAGGGCTTCTGGTTTCTGAGAAGAAGATTTTTTAAGATTTTCCTATGTAAAATCAAGTGACCCCTGGGGCGGGGTCAATTTTGACCCCGGGGTCATGATTTGAACAAAATTGGTAGAGATCCATTAGCCAATGCTTCACACCAAATATCTAAGCTCTAGGCTTCTGGTTCTTGAGAAGAAGATTTTTAAAGTTTTTCCTTTCGGTTGCCATGGCAACCAGAGTTCTGCATGGAATTCAATTCTTTGAACAATTTTTAAAGAAGACCATCCAAGGAACATCCCTGTGAAGTTTCATCAAAATTGGCCTGTTGGTTTAGGAGGAGATGTTGTTTAAAAGAAAGTGTGGATGGACGACGGACGGACGTACAACGGACGGACGGACGGACGGACGCCGGACGGTGAGCGATCACAATACCTCACCCTGAGCACTTTGTGCTCAGGTGAGCTAATAACCCTGGATTCTACAAATGGTTTGATTGTTGCAGCTATTTTTTATCCACTGAATGACAGATATTACTGCACAAGGCCAATTATTGCTTGGTTTTTAGCTCACCTGTCACAAAGTGACAAGGTGAGCTTTTGTGATCACCCTTCGTCCGTCGTCAGTCCGTGCGTGCGTCAACAATTTCTTATCTGCACGATAGAGGTTTCATTAATGATTTTATTTTAACCAAACTTGCACATAACTTGAATCACCATAAGATCTTGATTCCTTTCTTGAACTGGCCAAATCCTATTATGCGTTCAGAGTTACGGCCCCTGAAATGGGCCAGAATTAGCTTTTTTGACCTTGTCTGCACAATAGCAGCTTCATTTATGATTTGAATTTAATCAAACTTGCACACAACGTTTATCACCATAAGGTCTTAGTTCCTTTCTTGAACCGGCCAAACTGCATTATGGGTTCCAGGGTGATGGCCCCTGAAAGAGCCAGAATTAGCTTTTTTGACCTTGTCTGCACAATAGCAGCTTCATTTATGATTTGAATTTAATCAAGCTTGCACACAACTTGTGTCACCATAAGATCTCGGTTTCTTTCTTGAACTGGCCAGATCCCATCTTGGGTTCGAGAGTTATGGCCCTTGAAAGGGCCAAAATTAGCTTTTTTTACCTGTCTGCACAATAGCAGCTTCATTTATGATTTGACTTTAACTAAACTTGCGCACAACTTGTATCACCACAAGATCTTGGCTTCTTTCTTGAACTGGCCAGATTCCATCATGGGTACTAGAGTAATGGCCCCTGATAGGGCCAAAAATAAGCTATTTTGACCTTGTCTACACAATAGCAGCTTCATTTATGATTTGACTTAAACTAAACTTGCGCACAACTTGTATCACCACAAGATCTTGGTTCCATTCTTGAACTGGGCAGATTCCTTCATGGGTTCTAGAGTTATGGCCCCTCAAAGGTCCAAATTTGGCTATGTTGGCCTTTGCAACCATATAGATATTTCTTTTATGGTTTGACTTGATATGAAATTCCAAAATATCTTCAACAACAATAAATCTTGGATTCCATGAGTTATTTAATATCTGATTACCTCCCCTGATTGTAATCAAAATGGATTTATATCAGTAAGTACTTATAGGACTTATTTGAAATTTCATTATTGTCATTAGTTGGACTGAGACAATCAGGGTAGGTAACTATGGACTGATTTCAAATTACCTCCCTTTATTTGAAATTAAAATGGATATATCTTCGTAACCAACAAAGATACTGATCTGAAATTGCATTTATGTCAACAGATGGCCTTGGACAATCAGTGAAGATACATATTGACTGAATTTATGACAAATTACCTCCCTTTATTTTTTATCTAAATGAATACACCTTAGCATCTTCAAATGAGATTTGTTTGAAACGTTATTTATGTCTTTCATGGTAAGAAATAGTCGTATTAGGTAACTCTTGATAGAACATTTATCAATATGAATGCTTTACTAATATATTGCTGTATAGGCTTGTACTCTGTATTTTCTACATGCATATACCAATGCATCATTACCTCCCCTGATTTTAATAAAAATGGATGTTGATGGAACTCATTTGGAATTTCATTATTGTTTTTAGTTTGACTGAGGCAACCAGGGTAGATAGTATGGACTGATTTTATGTCAGATTACCTCCCTTTGTTTCAAATTAAAATGGTTGTATCTCAGTAACCAATGAAGACACTGATTTGAAATGTCATTTGTGCCATCAGATGGACTCGGACAATCAGGGTAGATAACTTTTGACTGAATTTATGACAATTTACCTCCCTTTATTTTATGTAAACGAATATATAAGTATGTAAGGAATATCATGTTAGTACAAAAATGCAGCATTTGAGCCTAGGACCCTCTATGTCAAAACTTGATCATATCATTTTGAGCAATGGTACTCCGGTGAGCGATACAGGGCCATCATGGCCCTCTGGTTTATTTTGTAATTGAAAAACGCACCACGTAGAGGTTGCTTATTACGAAAATGATATTTTTGTTTTAAAACTTAATTACTTTAAAATATTTTGTGTTTTTAGGATAGATGATACATCGGTTTTTATCACATGACGTGTTTAAAACATGTAAAGGTAGCTGTTCCTGTTTAATTTTGTATCTTACTGTATTTTCTTCCGATATAATAATATTTTATAGTATCAATAAAGTTGATTTATTTCATGTTGATATTTTAAATATTTTTATCGCTTTGTCTGTCTGTTCGACCTTTACTCACGTTTTGCTACTGATGCATTACCAATTTTTAGAAACATCTCTAAACCGATAAAGCGGGACAGCTCTATCTATCACGAAATCAATAATCCAATATCAGCGCTACCAGATGCATTCGTCGATTTCCGTATTAATTGTTGTTGTTGTAGTAACACTGGGATGGGGGTCGATAATTGACAGCTTTGGTCATTTTCTGATGCATTTTCTGGCGGGCTGTTTGCGAAACGATATACTTGAATGAAGTTTTAATATTATTAAAGTGTCGAAAATTTATATTATACTTTATCAGTTGTCAAATAAAAGTGATATTTAAGAATACGAACATATCTAAAATATTTAGAAATAGTTACATTTTATACATCAAACACATAAATTTACGTTCTTTTCAATACATGAAACATCATGTTAAACATATATCTATGTACAAAAAAAAGAAATATTTACGCACAAGAAACAGTCTGTAAATAAAATAAATATTCAAGAATATGAATAGGCCATCTAAAGTATTTTAAAAACGTAACATTTTTTTTTTTAAATCTAATACATAAATTTACGATCAGTGTAGATGATGATCAGCCTGCACATCCGTGCAGACTGATCATGATCTGCACAGTTTGCTATTCAGCCAGTAACTTTTTGGTATGCACCCCTTTTCATAATTTATAGTACTGTCCAAATTGAAAGATAGACAAGTTCAAAATAGAAATTTAGCATGGTAAGGATGAATTTTCTTATATCGTGCTTAAATAGAAATATCATATTTGCGTGACTTGAATAAGTACTGCTGACAAATACTACTACCATAGTATATTTTAACTATAAATACATTAAAAAAAATCAACATTAAATAACAATAACTTCAGCAATAGCTCAATTTTAGAATAGCAGACTTAACTAAGTAATTACTTAAGTTTTTTTCATGAAATTTGGGCCAGGATCTTTACTTAGTAAATATTTACGGAACACATCTATTAACGATTTATGGTATAATCTAAATTCATAGATGGACAAGTATAATATATTTCTGTGAATTCTAAATTTCCTACTGTCATACGATTAATAAAATAAGGGTAAAAATCATAAAAATAACTCCCGATGGAAAGGGAAAAGACTACAGAAAAGACAGAAGAAAGTGAAATATATACATATCAACGCAAAAACCATAAAAATACCTAATAGTATCACTTGAAGTAATTGGGGTAACATATTTTTATGACCCGATTTGAAACAACACTGACCGGATATTGTTTACCCCTAGGCAATATTGTAATACACAGTAAATATCAAAAGGTAATTTTAAAACATTTACAATTAAATTATAGTATGCTAAATGTGTGCAATCTTTGGACTAAAAAAATAACAGATAACGCAATTTTTAAACGAATAATTAAAAAATGTATCAAAATTATGCATTAATTTAAGAATACAGAATAAAATATTGCTTATATAGGCAAATTTATCGATTTTCCGACAGATCGATGTTACAAAAAGTTCGTAATGTACAGCCGACATTTCATTGAAACTAAAGATGCACATAGATATCGTTGAGACGAAGTGCATCTTACAAGAACCTGATGTCTGTGTTGAAGAGTATTCGGATTATTTCCATTTATGTAGCTAATATTTTCTTGTCCAAAAGTACTAAGAACATCTCGGACAGTTTAACTTACATGAGATGCAGAGCAGTACACAAGAACAGTTACTATGTTGAATGCATTTAAAATTATCTCCATTTTGTACTTAATTCTTCCCGGTCCAATGCGTCATTTTCAAAAATGGTAATAAGTTGAAATCGTGATGAGACAAGTAAATTGCACGAGAATCTTTACTCAATTTAGGTCATATCTGAAACTGTTTCCTTTTTGTCCTCTGCCAAAAGCGGAAGAATATTGTTTTTGTGTTGCCCGTCCGGCTGTCAGTCTGGGTGTTTATAATGCGGATTGTATTTAAGCTAGAATCGCCACATTTTACATCACGTATTATCCCACTTGACCCGGTAAATGCAGTTTATGCCCTTGATTTGTTTAATAAACATGAAAATAGTATTCAAGTTAAAATCACCAGATGTCATATAGTGATAATTTAGCATAGTGCAACTACACATTGGCTGATCATGATGTGTGTGCAGGGGCGGGGGTGGTGGGCTCTGTGGCCGAGTGGTTCGTGTCGTTGACGTCAAAAAAGGGAGACAATCAAAATCCCCTTGATCAAAATCCCCTACACTGAAAAATGACAGGGTGTTACAAAATCCCCTTCATACTTTTGCAGGGGGTATCATAATCCCCTCTGTTATTTTTACTTATTTCATCAAGTACAAATACAGCTATGTACAAATTAAAAGTCTATTGCATAAAGCACGTAAATATAATGCCTTTAGCAAACATAATGTAATTTGGAGCACTGATATCTATATATCTATAATGTTAATCATAGAGGGGATTATGATACCCCCTGCAAATGTGCAAAGGGGATTTTGTAACACCCAGTCATTTTTCAGTGGAGGGGATTTTGATCAAGGGGATTTTGATATACACTCGTCAAAAAATGATGCGTGTGCGTTACAATTTGTATGCTATTTCTAGGGTACGCCCCCTCGGAAAGAGACAGATATATCTCAAGTGGTGCAACCCGACGTACATATCATCTGATTGAGCCTTCTCTTTTGTCACAATATCATCTTTGAAGTCTGTAAATTCTAATGAAATCTCAAAGGAAAATGAAAACTATATAATCGAACCTTCGTTACTGGAGAAATTTCTCGTTCTGCTGCCAAATACACAGAACTTTGAATAGCAATTTAGATGGAAAAGCAAATGGTAGAATTTGCTGTGGCCGAATTATTACGGTTCCCCTCCCATTTTTTATATCAAACGAAATATACATTAATCTGTATTGCAGAAATAGGTCTACAACTGTTTGAAAATTTTAGGAAATATATAAGTCAGGTGTGTAATACGTTTATATTTTTATAAGCCAGTAAAGCTTTTTGCCTGACGAGAAAATCATTCATCCCCCGCGTTTTACTAATGTTTGAACGTAATTTCCGATTTGATAGTAAAACTTGAAAACTTGATAAATATGTTAAACACACTAAAACACATTTTTGTTGAAGTTTAATGAATGACTTTTTCGGACCTCGGGCAATATTTTTCCACTTTTTTTACCGGCAAGCGATCCATCAAGTTTCTAATTGCATCAGGTCAGAAATAAATTTCCTTCAAGTTACGAGTTCAGTACAGGAAAATATACCGTTGTACTTTAGACCAGTTAATAGCATAAACTGTGGGCCGACGACATAAATAAGGTGATATTTTATAAAAATTTATCCCTACACGAGAATGAAAAGGGTCCCCATAATACGAACACACAGTCAAAATATATTTGGTCCGTTTTGACATGACTTATCGCAGAATTTTCCATTCTTTCACATAATTCATTCCTTTCCCCAAATATATGACAGAGTGCACCCGCATGAACACTACGTGTTTAATTACAAAAAAGTGTTTTTTTTTTTAATTGATACATAGACTAAGTGCGTTTATTCTATTAGAAGGGTTCGATTTTAACTGCATGAAGATAGTTTTAAACAGCTGGCCGTATCGGAAAAGTTTCAATATTTGCAATATAGAGATATTGCCCGAAGCTATTCGAGACAAAAATGTACTAATTGTGAGACTCTCATTCTGATTAGGTAGATCACAAACAGCACGTAACGTTCCGCCAAAGGCGGTATTGCACTTTGATCCTCTGACTGGCAGGATGGGATATTGTGTCATCCGGTTTCCATTAATTGTTTAGCGGGAGTAGCATTTTGCTCATGTTTAGATATGTATAATCTATAGTAACTATGATAGTGTGTGTACAATTTTGCGAAAAGAACTTTTGTTTCTTCTTTTTATTACGATATTTTTAGAGACATTCCTTACGATAAATTTTCTGATTTTCGTTGAATATTATAGTTGAATAATAAATTACATATTATATAAAGATACGCATTTCTCCCTTTCTTTTTTGATTGATTTTTAGACAGATGAAAGTTTTAGTACATATTAGGAAGAAAAACGTATCTATTCTAATATACGCTAGCTCCCGTATAAAAGCTGTATTTTTTGCGCTAATGTGAATAATCTATCAAATCATCACACTAAATCTAGCCTGTATTCTGTGATAGAGTTTACTCTCGGCGCAAATTTATATTTATAATTATTCATCCTCAAAAGTTATTTAAAATATTTTATACAAGAATAATTATGATAACTTGGTATACACTCATCCTTGTAACAGTGGATTAAAAAAAACGCAGCAAAATCGATTAAAATGTATAAGATCATCACCGAGGCATTTGGAAATATATGGATTTCACCTTATACTTCTATTTATTATCTGTTCATACAATATCTTCCTTTTGATTTCATTTTTGTTGTGCGCTTGTATGTTCAGTCTGTCATAACAAATAGTTTAATATGTATAGTAATTATAGGAGAAGGACACAATAAGTTACACTAACTTTTTTTCCTAATCCTCATTTTATCTTTAGAACTGGTGTATCATGTTATGCATACTTGTATAAAAATACTGTGTAAACTAATTTCACCTTTTCATTTAATGACTTATGTAAAACAGCGTGTGTTTGAAATAATAGAGAAGTTCACTGAAATTGAATTAAAAATGTATTTTAATACATTTTTAGAACGAAACGATATGACATAAAAAAAAAAAAAACACTTTTATATTTGTTCTTAAAGACAAAGCTTTAATCGGTAATTAATGAAGACCAATTAGTAAATATGTTTTGATTCCATTTAAACTTTGAAATGGAAGCAACAAAAGTTAAAAAATTCCACTTGTGATCTGTGTATTATACACAGGCATCATGCAGACGACGCGAGCTGCGCGTGCGCTTTACCATCTCCAATCTACACGCTGCGCATGCGTATAATACAAAAAACTCGTCTCCCGCTTTCGCACGCTTACACGGTTTAAAACTGATTTGATTGGCTGCACGATTAAGTAAGCGTGTAACGTGAAACGTGTATGAATGGTGCCACGTAAGGGTTTAATCGTGTGCACGGGGAACCAACACGCGGGCGCCACTGTAACAACAAACAACTTTATAGCCGTAACCACAATCTATATGATTTTGATATGGTTCAGTAAATGAAGATTCAGGTGACAGTAAAGCAGTTAAAACTTTCTTAGTTACTGATTCAAAATCAGCATAAATTACAAAAGGTATTGCTAAGCCTTTATGATAATTTTTAAATTGTACTTTACTTCCCTCTTTTGGCATTTTTACAGCTTGGACACCATTAATAGCTAAACAATTTGGAATATGTTCATTTAATATTCTTTCTTGAGTAAAATGTTGCAGGCAACATTTACAAAAATGTTTTTTATGTTGATCTTTGGTTTTGTTACACATTAATCTATTAAAGTCTTTAATCCAAACATAATGTTTTCGCTGTGTTATTTCGTTATTATTAATTAGCAACATGTCACAGTGTTCTTCGTATTGATATTTGATAAGTACAATGGATAAATACTATTTTCTTCATAACCAAATATATTAAATGAAATATCATTTAAAACTTCTATTTTAGGTATTTGATTTAATGTAACAGGAAACTTTATTCCTTTATAATTAAGTTTATCTATATGTATTTTTTATAATTTGAAACTCTTTCAGAATGTTTTATAACAGGAAATTTGTAAGCTAAATGACACCATCTAAAACATTCGTTATCATCATTCTTTATATTTATCAATCCTTTTCTTGGATGTTGTAATGCTTTTGGTAATTCTAAATAACTTGAAGCAGCCAATGGACTATACTTATATCTATTTATATAATGAGCATCAACTGACTCTATTCTCCAGCCACTTTCTTCTGAAATCCAGTTGCCAATTCTATTTATTAGTTCATCAAAGGCTTGACGTAAAGTGGTTTTTTTTATATTTAATTTGTATTAATAATAATTAAAGCCTTTGATAGAAAATAAGCTTATTTATATATTGTATCTGTTGCACTCATTTTTACAAAAGTTATTTTTAAAACAACGTTAGTTGTTATACCTTTTAAAGCTTCAAGTTCAGATTTAAGTATTTCATAAGAGTCGTTTATAGTTAAATATAATTGATTTTTTGGATCTTGTCTATATTCAACTTTAATTTCAAATTTCTTAATATATTGATATTTTGATATCTCTATTTCCATCTATATATTATATTTAGAAAAAAAATTCGTTAAGCTAAAAAGGGTTAAAAATAATAAAATAAATAAAGTTTAAGAAGATATAAAATATTTAAATTTATATCTTTTTCCGTTAATTTTTAATATTCCACTTTTTACTCTGTTTTTCCCTTCACAGCACATTTTTATTAACCCAGAATTAACAGCAAGGTCTTTAGATGCTGCTTAAGTGCTTTTATATATTTTTTCTTCATTAGTATCACAATCGGTTGCAATAACTCTTTTAGGGTTGTTTCGATGATTATTTGATCTGGGACAATCACATAACCTTCCGGTATTTTCCTCTTCTAACATTAAACAACCACAGTCCCATTCAAATAAATTCCTTTCTAATAGATAAGGATCTATAACATTTTGTAATTTATCAATGATATGGTTTTTATATTCATCGCTAACTATTTGATCAAGTTTTGATTTAATAACGTTTTTTCTTTTTAGTACATTTTTATATGAATTATTGTCTGGATTCATTATTTCTCCTAAAATGCTAGATACTTTTGGCATAATCATTCTATCTACCTTTCTATTAACCATCTATATATAATATACGTATAGAAAAAAAATCTTTAAAAACGCACCAAAAGAACATTTAAAAAATGGGTAATATTATCTATATCTTTGGAATAAGATTTTAAAGTTCTTTTTTTCTAAATTGTTATCAACTGTTAAAATTTTAATACCTTCTTGAGACATTCTGTTTAACCATTCTTTGTGTAATTTGCGTAGTTTTTCTAAATAATCTAAACCAACTCTGTTTTCTTCAGTTCTGTTTCTTTTTTGAAGTCTTTTAAGACATATTTCTGGGTCGGTTTTAACATAAACAAATCCATCAATTGGGTTTTCTTCCGTATGGTTTTATAATATGATCAGTTAATAAAAGATTGTATACTGCCCACTCGGGGTCATTTATAACACCGTTGTCGTGATGTTGTTTTGTAAAAACGTTACTGCTAGTTAAATAACACCGTTCGAGGACAGAAACACCATCAAACTGTTTAGCAGAAGATAACATTTTTATATGACTGTTTAAAGTTGTTAGATGAAAAGGAAATAAATATTTGGAAGGTTCTTGAGCAGCAAGTTCAAAAAGGTTATATGAATTATAATCAGAGTCAATAACATTTTGCCATTCATGAATTGGTTCTAGAATTATATTAAAATTAGGATTATATTCTTTAATAATATCTAAAAACGTACTTTTTCCTGATGCAATATTACCTTCGACTGATATAATTTTTCTCATTTATATAAAATACTTACAGAAAAAAATGAATATGACTCTTCTTCTTTTTTACTTTTATATCCGTTAAGTTTAATTACCTTCATATGCATTTCAAGAGGTGTTGAATAGTTTTTTTCTTTCTGCATTTCTAACAGTATTGTAAAAATATCCTAAAAAACTATTTTCTCTTCTTCTTTATTTACTTTTCCAGGATCATTAGAGCCATGAACAGTTAAAGCTGCAATCCGTGCTTTTGTAATAAGTTGTTTTGTTTTGTGGTGATGTAATTTTAAAATAGCTTTTTTGTCTTCAACTTTTAGTCTATTAATAAATATAGTAATTATTGATGGAACAGCACCAGCAACTGGTACAAATATAGGAATAGCTGGAACAAGTGCTAATGCAGCCGAGCAACCAAAAATACCTACTGTAATCTGTAATCCTGTATTTACTCTTCCACAAAACTTATAACTTTTTCTATATGCAGCAGCAAGTTTAGTTAAGTGATCTATTAATTGATCTATTGTTTCTATTCCATTAGAAATCAGATTTTTATTACTTATTTATATAATATATTTTCAACTTAGATTTTTTCCAATTCACTAAACGGAACCCAAACTATTAAATTTTTCATTGTAACCTTTCCATTTTACTAAAGCCTTTTTTTTTCTTATAGTCTCGTCTAATAACTTTTTCTATTCTAAAAACCTCTTGTTTAGTAGGTAAAAGTTCTTGTTCATACAATGAAATCTGAATTATTTCATCATTTAAATCTTTAATAGTGTATGTTCTGGGATTTGTATTATTAATTTTATAAATTATAAATATTTCCTCTCTCCAGTTTGGTGTATATCCTTTTTCAAAATGTCTTTTCAGTTTGCTTAAGCGAACTCGATCACCAATTTTATATTTTGGTTTACTCTTTGGTATCTTTAAATTACCATATAAGTTAAAGTAAACAGTACCTTTATTTAAGTTTTTACTGGCTTTGGCTGGTGTCATCTTTATACTAGAATGTTTTGTTTTGTTATATTTATCAACCATTTCCTGCAAATTATCTAAATAAGTGTAAGTATTATTTGCTGTAAAATATTTCAACATTATTTTTTTAAACTTCTATTAAATCTTTCAATAACTACAGCTTTTCCTTCATTAAATGTATGGTAGATGTTAATCTTATTTTTATTCAAAAATGATTCAAACTTTTTATTATAAAATTCTTTTCCTTCATCTACCCATAAATGTGTTGGTGGTCTACCTTTTAAAATTATTTTATTAAATGCTTCAGTAACAGATTCGCCAGTTTTATTCTTTAATGGAATAACCCAAGCATATTTACTGAATATATCAATAACGGTTAACAATTATTTTACTCCTTTATTATATTTTGAAAAAGCTTGCATGTCAACTAAATCAGCAGACCAAGTATCATCAATGTCATGGACAATCACTCTTCGTTTCCTAAATTTTCTTTTAATTGGTTTGTGTAATTCTTCTGCTAATTCATCACTCCAGCGGTAGCTTGGTGCAGTTATTTCGGGGGTATACTCTACCCCCATTTCCCGTTTTTTGACTTTCGTTTTTGTCCTAGTGAGCTTCCTGCTCCCGGGGACTTATTTCCCAGCCCAGTTTTGTATTTCGTTTTAATTATAGGTTTCACAACTAAATGTTTTGCAATCTTTTCCCCAAATGTTTTTGATATAGTGTTATTTAAGTCGGAAAGCATTTGCTTATCGCATTTTTGTTTACTTACTTCTGAACTATAACAGATATCATGGTCCCTACATACAGCATCTAGTTCATTTATGGGTTGTCCATTATCTAAAGCATTTCCAGGCCCACAATAGCGAAAATCACCTGGCAAAAGCAAACCTTTTTTAGGTAATAAAGGTAACATTGCTTTATGAATATCAATTGCACCTCCAGAACGTTTAACAAATTGTGTTTTTATATTACCGCAGGATGCACACTGAGCTCTTAACATAAGTTTACCATTTATAAGTTTTTTTGTTGTAACATATTGAGGATTTATACTATCAGTAAATTTCCTTTCTTTTACACAATATATTTGTTTTTGATTCATTTATAGTATATGTATTTAAAATTATTAAAAAAAAAAAAAGCACTTTTCTAAAAAAAAACAAAAGAAAAAAAAACCTCCTGATCCTGCAATCGAACTCCTGACCGCGGCGGTAATAAAAACTATTTCGTTCCATCTAACCTATTATGCTATGAACGCTTGTGTATAAGCGTGTGTAAATATCGATATTTATAATTAAACGGTTTACCTCTAGCAAAGCGTTTCAAGCGTTTCTTTGATTCTGATATATTTACATTTTTCTATGTTGACAGTGTTTTTTATTTTATAATACATTTTCAGTGCTTTTAATTAATTTATCAAATAATTTTCAAAGGTTAAACATTAAAAAAAATAACATATAATTAATCAAATACTTGGAATATTAAAGGTAAATTAATCTTACGAAGTTATGAAAGCTGTCCGACTGAAGTACGGATCTGTGTGACTGGTAACCTTGATCATGTAATTAATCATACATTTCACTACTTCAGGCGAACCTTTCGTGCATTTCGAGACTGTGGAAGGTCCGCCAAATGCAGTAGTTGAAATGTGTCTATGTTGAACCGGTATCAGGCACTTGAATAAGTGTGCCAGCTGGTTAGAAGGGCCGCCGTAAAGTGAGAGAGCGAGGTGAAATGTTAAGTTTGCCCGACCCGGCGGCTCGCATTTGTCATGTTTTCTTTTTTCAATATAGTTTTTTAACTCGTTTGCTTGTTAATCGTTTAAAATTGACAGTTAGTATATGAATGAAGAATGCGGAAGTAATATGCTTTTCAGTGTGTGAATTTTTCTTCCGGGTTTTTTTAATTGTGTAAGTAAACCTTGGTCCCTTCATCCTTACGTCCATCAAATCAGATGTTTTTATTTGGTTAAACCGGAGGTTTTCATTTGGTTTAACCAAAGATTTTCAGGGTACCAAGGGTACCAAGTTAGTATTTTAAGACAGAAACTTAGTTTCTACTAAAGTTTAGGGTAAGATCAAAGTGCACTTATAGAATTGGGCAAGGGGTCAAGCGAGGTCAAATTGCCTTAATATCGGTAGTTTCTAAACTACTGATTTATATAGGGAAAAACTTTAAAAAAATCTTCTTGTCCAAAACCACAGAGCCTAGGGCTTTGATATTTGGTATGAAGCATCATCTAGTGGTCCTCTACCAAGATGATTAAAATTATTTCCCTGGGATCTAATATGGCCCCGCCCCTGGGGGTCACATGGTTTATATAGACTTATATAGGGAAAAACTTTGAAAAACCTCTTCTTCAAACCACAGGGCCTAGGGCTTTGATATTTTGTATTTGACAGCATCTAGTGGTCTTCTATTAAGATTGTTCAAATTATCGCCCTAGGGTCAAAAATGGCCCCGCCCCGGGGGTCACATGATTTACATAAACTTATATAGGGAAACACTTTTAAAATCTTCTTGTCAATAAACTACAACATTCAAATTTGGACCACATGTATGGTTTTGAGTGGCAAGATGAACCTTGACATGAGCTGACCTTGATTTTGACCTAGTGATCTACTTTCACATTTCTGTAGCTACGCCTTCAAATTTGGACCCCATGCATAGTTTTGTGCACTGAAAAAACCTTGACCTTGACATTGACCTAGTGACCTACTTTCACATTTTTGAAGGTACAGGCTTCAAATTTGGACCACATGCATAGTTTCGTGTTCCGAAATGAAATTTGACCTTGATTTTGACCTAGTGACCTTTTTTCACATTTCTCAAGCTACAGCCTTCAAATTTGGACCAAATGCATAGTTTTGTGTACCGAAACAAACTTTGACCTTTACATTGACCTAGTGACCTACTTTCACATTTTTGAAGTTACAGGCTTCAGATTTGGACAACATGCATAGTTTTGTGTTCCGAAATAAAATTTGACCTTGATTTTGACCTAGTGACCTACTTTCACATTTCTCGAGCTACAGCCTTCAAATTAGACCACTTGCATAGTTTTGTGTAATGAAATGAACTTTGACCTTAAGATTGACCTAGTGACCTACTTTTACATTTCTGTAGCCACAGGTTTCAAATTTAGACCACATGCATAGGATTGTGTACCGAAACAAACTTTTGTCCTTGACATTGACCTAGTGACCTACTTTCACATTTTTGAAGGTACAGGCTTTAAATTTGGACAACATGCATAGATTTGTGTTCTGAAGTGTAATTTGACCTTGATTTTGACCTATTGACCTACTTTCACATTTCTCAAGCTACAGCCTTCAAATTTAGACCACTTGCATAGTTTTGTGTACCGAAATAAACTTTGACCTTAAGACTGACCTAGTGACCTACTTTCAAATTTCTCAAACTACAGCCTTCAAACTTGATGCGCATGCATAGTTTTGTGTACAAAGGACTTTGTCTTTGAAATTGATCTAGTGACCTACTTTTACATATCTCAAACTACAGCTTTCGAATTTGGACCACATGCACAGTGTTGTGTACGTAAATGGAATTTGACCATGAGCTAGTCAATAAGTCGTGAACTTTGGAACACTCCAAAATGGCATATTGGTGGGCGCCAAGATCAGTCTGTGATCTCTTGTAACGTCTAAAAATATTAAATTAAATTTACATAAGAAAATGAACAGTTTAAGATACAAAATAAAGGTCAATCAATATTTTAAATAATACATATATCGTTTTATACATGCATGTAGAATTTCAATTGTATTATACTATAAATGTAACATTCAAATTATATGGACACTATATATATATTTCTTTTATGATAATTTGTCACCATATTTGTCTATATTGTTGTTTATGCCACATGGTTGTAAGACCTTCTGGATGAAAATGAAATAAACTTGTATATCTGAAGGTATTAGGCCCCCTGTTGATTTTTAGATCTGTAAGTCAAAGGTCAAGGTCACACTGACCCTGAACAGTTGAAGGGTTTCCAGATGAAAACTCAAGAACGCATCAGCCTAGGATCATGAAAGTTGATAGGAAGGTTTATCATCACCAGCAGATGACCTCTATGGATTTTGAGGTCAGTATGTCAAAGATC
>NW_026463037.1:0-71837 GCF_021730395.1 Mercenaria mercenaria | reverse complement strand
CCAGTATTGGCTTACTATTTTATCAATATTATGCAAAGATGGGTTGTAAGTACATACAAAAGGAATGACTTTATCCATATTTTTGTCATTGCATGATTCAAGGGCACCTTGCATTGTGAGAGAAGAGGCCTTCTTTAATTCCTTATTTATTATATATGCAGGACAGTTACGTGCTTAAAAGTATTCACTGGGTTTTACCATTTCCTTGTCAAAAATGGTATTATCTAAATGTAAACGCTTAAAACGCTTAGCTTTACTAAAGGGAATACCCTTTTACATGAAATAGGGTGACAAAATGAAAGTTCTATGTCCTGATGACAGTTAGTGTCTCTTTCATGAACACTAGTTGGCAGGATATCGTTTTCATCTGTTTCTATGTTATCATCTTAAAAACGTAACCAGATAAGTTGGTTCTTATTACGGGAGTTTACCTATAAATAGAGATGCACAAGGAGCCATATTTGTTCCCATAGTAGTTCCTAATGCTTGAATATAATCAGTTTCATTGGACTGAAAGTGGTTTTTTTTTATGTACTAATTGTATGGTTTTAGAAATGGAGTTAATAAAATCCTGTGATCTACTACCATTTTCCATAAAGTATTTGCAAGCATCTATGTCCTCACGATGATGAATATTACAGTATAAAGATGTTACATCGAGTGTTACAAGATATGCGTCTTAATGTATTCTAGAGATGTTTTGCAACTTTTTTTGATAAAGTATGTTGTGTCTTTTACATAAGAAGGTAAGATTCCATGTATGGTTTCAAGATTGTATCAACATATGCGGACATATTTTCAATTCAAGCTCCACAACCTGAAATAATAGGTCTCCTTGGATAACCTAGGGGTAAATCGGGGTCAATTTTAGTTTATATATAAAATATACAAAACACATACAAAATTTCAATTTTAAGACAGCTTCGTTCACTATCTGTACTCGGTCCAGTTTTATATATTGTTCAGATATTTTTAATCCTGTTGAGATTTTTAATATAAGAACGTGTTGAGTTTTCTTGGTAGCATAAAGTTTAACTTCTGATATGAAATCAAATGTTTGCACCAAAAAAATAAAACTGATTTATTGATATCAAGCAGTCTGATACTTGAAATAAAAAAAAAAGATTTTTATATCAAAACCTGTCTATGCAATATGACCTCGATAAGGTAAAATATTCGAAAAGAAGTGGGACTAGTAATGGAGGTAACTTATCCCAATACTATTTATACGGATAAATAAAAGCAATATTTGCTTATGTTTGAAAAGATATATAAATATCTCGCTGCCTCAGAACAATACCTCATTGTCGTAAAACATCGCTTTTTACGATAAACTGTTCATCATGAATTGCAGTCATAAACTGCACATGTAACTTTTTATTGATTGCAGAAGTGGTTGAAATGAATAATGAAACGTGTACTGTAGTGCCACGCTGAAACATTGACCGTTCTTATAGTCGCCGCAAGATTACAGTGAACTGTAGCTTCTAAAATATATAATATGGAACTTTTTAAATAATATTTTAGCAGTAATTTTAAGATATACATACACATCCTGGTTTTGGTATTAAACACGTGGTTGTGTTTAAAGTATGCGTGAAGACGTCCGGCCTCTACAAACTAAACACGTTATATATTTCAAGCCCGAATGCAAGCTACTTAACTTTGACCTAATTCTTAATAAAAATGAATGTAAGTTGGATATATTAAGTATTTTACTACACCACTTTGTACTCTACAACGACTGCCTTCAATGAAAATAAATAAATAGTACGATCGGGGTTTTTGACTTCTCCAAATCGGAACAACAGAAATCACAACGCTTTACAGACCTTACGTCGTCATTAGTTTCGACCTGACTGGGAGTTGATCTTTATAAATTTGCATTATAAAGCACGTTTGCTGTTCCAATAATTGCTGCAAGTTAAAAATGTTGTCGTCAAGAAAACTATAAAATCAAGGTATCTCTCTGGATCAGTTTGAAGTGTGTCAAAGAAATCCACACAATTGTATCTATAAGGTATCAATCATAAATATATTAGATAGTTTATTAAGATGGTTCCGGACCTTAATCGAAAAATATCAAAAATTAATGCAAACAAATAAAACTTTATCTGAACAAAAACTGGAGACTGGGCTGATAGAAAGCATACATATTTATTCCGCTATAACTCAAGTGAAAATGGTCATAACACATACGTAATTCTTACATACCGGACTGGCGTTTCCGGTGATTTTACCCATGCCGGCAAAACCCATCTGCCCCCCCTCCCCCCACCCAACTCACCATGCCAGATGACTCTCGTGCTGTTAATGACAACTACTTGTTATTGCACTAATAATATATTGTTTATGTACAATACGAAAAAAAAGCAGGAACCTTGATAGTTTCTCTCCGTTCCTTATAGTATATTTCTAGATTCAAAATACGTTAGTTTACCATAAAAACATAACGACAAAACTAAAATGGAACTTTGTTATTATGCGTACCGTAAAACATCATGACGTCAATTCTGCTTACGGACGTTAATTTCCCGCGCTTTGTGTTTGGCAAGCCTCATTACCACCCAAAGCACAGGTGCCCTAGGGACGGATATTTCTATCCAATTTGTAAACACAAATATTATTAAGAAAGATTTGAGTTGTGATATACTCACAAATCTATTTTAAAACTGAATGTAAACAAGAGGGTCGTGATGTAAGCCTGAGTAATATAAGCTACATGATTCAATTGTCAAACTCATGCTAAAATATTAAGAAATAGGTCAGTAGGTCATATTTATGGTCACTGGAAGTCAATTTTAAGATCGGCGTACAAAACTGTAAATGTCATCCAAAGTTCAAGGCTCTATCTTAAAAATCAGGAAAGTAGGTCAGAAGGTCAAATTCATGGTCGCTGAAAGCCAGTTTTAATATTGGTGCGCTAAACTGTACATGTCAAACATATTTCAAGGTTATATCTAGTAGGTCAATAGGTCACAGTCATGGTCGCTGAAAGCCAATTTTAAGATTGGTGTGATAAACTGTTAATGTCATCCAAAGTTCCAGGCTGTAACTTTAAAAAAAAACAAGAAAATAGGTCAGTAGGGCAAAGTCACAGTCAAGTGGTCTCTAATCGCTTGGAGTCGTCTGGTAATTATACTTAAACAGTATGGAAATATGATCTGATAATTTCTGAAGTATTATTTCCTGTATTACTCATATAGCAAGTGACCCCCAGGGTGGGGATTTTTTCAACCCGGGGCATAATTTGAACTATCTTGTAAAAGATCCAATAGGCAATGCTTCATACCAAATATCAAAGACATAGGCCTTGAACTTTCAGACAAGAATATCTTCATTATTTTCCTATATAAAACTATGTTTGTCAGAATAATTTGTATATTTAATATATTGATAACGTAACACATCAGCACAGACAGTGCTTGACTCCCTTTTTATGTTGTCATTGCTATAATTATTGTTGAATTGCTGTAAATAATAGAATTTGGGTCATTTGTGGCTGATTTGGGTTAATTATGTGGATAGCTGTATCCGCTGCTGTATCCCAGCATCACACATTATGTCATATACAAAACTTAAAGGGAACCATATATTTGATAGAGCAAGAATTCGTTATAAAACGCTATGCTTAAATTTGGACCAATCAGATGTCAGAGAGGGCGTTTTGTATCCAGCAATAGAAGAAAACCCATCGAGGATTCAACTAATGATTCCAGTACCTTGATGGGGGAGTTATTGCAACTACACTGTCAGAGCGGATAAACTATTAAAAAGAAAACGTTTGAAGTTCATAGACTAAAGAAGAGTTGCAGAATTTCAACAATGTTTCGAGGTATAGGGCCAGCGCATAGGTTTTTTACCTGAAGGGCAGTTGAATGTTATAGACGATAGCAAATATAGGCTGAGCATCAAGAAGCTGAGGCAGAGACATAGGTTTTTGTGATCTACTGAGATAGGAGAGTTTCAGCTTATAGACGAAATTATTGGCAAAGTGCAGCCAAGGCATCAGGGTTATACCTATATAGTAGTAAGATGCTATAATTGCTAGCATATAGGCGCTGAGCATCCAGGAGTCAGGGCAATCTTAGTGAGTTGCAGCTTTAATTAAAAGAACATAGAACAGCCACCAGGATATATTTGCAAAATCAGGATTTTGGCAAACTTCACTACCATTTCTAAGTGACTTAGAAACTTCTGTTTTAGCTTGGATGGTAGTTTAGGGGCCAGGGAACAATAAATGATAAAGTTTTGCATTATTTTAAATTGTCTTATGTACAAAAATGATGATTTAAAAAAATTCTCCGATTGGATTTTTCCAATTTCCAATCGGATATATGGCGTCCAATTGGAATTTTTGAAAATCCAGTTGGACATTTTTCCAATATTTTGGCGGGCTGTATTTTTTCCGGGCGGAAAACAATAATTTTTTTTATAACAAATTTAAAGGCATATTTGTCTTATTTTTGTGTTTTACTGCTTTTTTGTCTGGGTTTGAGATCCATACTATGGTAAATAAAAAAATCCCATTTAAAAAGCTGGAAAAAATTCGATTGGACATTTTCAGAAAAAAAATCAGATTTATTGTAAACAGTTAAAAACAGGATCAATAAACGCCCTTAAACATAAATAGTGAATAACGATGTTTTAGTCAGTTTAAAATGGTTTAAAAAAAAAAAAAAACTAATTCCAATTGGATTTTTTTTTTCAATTTTATGAGTTGGAATTTTTCCCAGCTTTAAAAATTGGAAAAAAAATCCAGGTTAAAAGATGGGACTTTTTTCCAATTTTGAGTTACTGTTGTCATTCTAAGGCTAAAATACTTCTTTTCCAAGCAATTTTGAGCTGCATTAATATGAATATTCTGACCATTGAGCCATAAAATACGGTCTATTATTTGATACATATCTATGAATTGATATGAGTTCCAATGAAATCTGAAACGTCAATATTTTTCTATGTTGACGTCCAAATAAAGATCATATAGGGCCTGCGACGTCATTTGTGACTCCAGTTTTATGTATGCAATTGCGTATAAAGGTTTTATAAACAGGAATTTGTACCATTCATATAGAAGTAATTAGGTTAAAAACTGATCACAAGACATTCGAGAACCCGTTTAATTACGTATTTTTTTTATCTGGGGTAGGGGTAGAGTAATGTAATTCAGCGTAATAATTTCGCCCACGGTAACAGAGTTTTAATGGCCATTTTGATCTAAAAGTAGAGTATATCTTATAATGAAGATTTACAGAAACAAATATTCATTGCGATTAAATAAAGTTTACATCATCGTATTACTTTTTAGTCAAATTATATTGTCTGGGTTTTACATTAGACAAGATTAAAGCATATTCTTTTATTCAAAACTCAGCGTCATATTTGTCGCTCTGACGTAACTTTAACGTAAATATCGAGTCTAAGGTTAAGAGATCACCACAAATTATATACCATTTTAAATGCAGATACTACCCAATAACTTCTGAATTTAGGCGCATTCCATTTTTTTTTTTTTTTTTTTTTTTTTTTTTTGTGAAGCAAAGCTTCTTTTATTCATATAAATTATTTATACATACATACAAACAAAATGATACACAAGTCAAATACAGTTGCATTGACATAAATGAAAATAAATATGTATTTTCTAGATATCAACATAGATGTTGTCACAAATCTTATTGGAAAAACTTATATTAACAATTTTGAACTGATAATAATGATGCATGATTTCGAATTCTGATCTATAAGCTATATATATATATCATATTCTATTGTCCAGTTTTCACTAGCAAAATACGATTTATAAATGCTGAACCCCACTGTGGTTGATAATATGTTAATATCAAAATAATTAGGTTCAGAAAGTTTGTATCGGAAAATTAAACTTTTTATGTTGCGCATATTTCTTTCAATTCCACACTTATAAAGCAGATTTTGTATTTTTGTCCAGAATATATCTACTGTTGTACATTTAATGAAAAGATGTTCGTAATCTTCTAGGACTCTACATTTAACGCACAGAGGAGTTTCAGAAATTTTCCAGGAGTATCGTACGTCTCCGCTTGTAAATATTTTATTTATAACTCTAAATTTAAATTGTTTATGTCGATTATCGGGAATTCTTTTTATAAATTGATATACAGTGTCCCATTTTATTTCTTCGTTTATTTTAGCTGACAAATACTTATGAGTAATCGGTTTTGTAGATATTGTTTTGACTAATATTTGGTAAATTTCTTTGGTATCAAGCGTTTCTAAAGATTTTCCTTTAACTTTTAAAATTCTATCAGTTTTTACTTTTGTTTTAGTCGAATTTTAAGATTTGAGCTTTTGCTTCCATGATTCCGGTATAGCCTGGAAAATCTGATTCAATTAAGCTAAACAGTTTATTTTGTCTGTCAGCTTATTCAGTATAATATTTTGATCAATTTCTCCTTTTGTGTTTATTATATCATTCAGGAATAAAATATTTGAGTTAATCCAACTTTCAAAAAATAAACATTTATTATTTATGTGTATAAAACTGTTACCCCATAACATTTGTCTTCTATCCCAATGGAATGTCTTTATTTCAGGATGTTTTTTTCTAAGTTTTTTACCTTCAGCCAGAGTTCTATTAAGTTTTTATAAAAATCTGAAATATTGTTTAGTTGAGTACATTTCACACTGTTCAAATTACATTGAAAAATTAGAAAGTCTTTTCCAAAATCTTCTAAGTAGTAATTTGGAATGATTATCCAACTTGCATTATTATCATTTGTCAGCGCTTTGACCCATTTTAGTTTTATGGCAGTAATATAGGATTCAATGCCTATCATATCTATTCCACCACATTCTTTGGCACCAATAAGTGTGGTCCGTTTTATTTTTTGCTCTTTTATTATCCCACAAAAACTTGAATATCAATGTATTTATATCTTTTATTATTTCTTTTGGTACAACTAGAGAATGAAATAAATACGTGAATTTGGGTATTGGTAGAGATTTTATGATCTGAACTTTGCCATAAATGGTCATCTGACGTTTACTCCATGCTTCTATTAATTGTTTACATTCTTTTTATTTTGTTTTCCAATTTAGAGCTGAATATTCATCTTTATTTGTGCAAAAATATACCCCTAATGTTTGTTCGGCCATGTAATGTTTCCTGTGGTTTCCGTATTTGAGTTAAAACGTCCTATCCACAAGGCTTCTGTTTTGGCTTTATTAAGCTCAAGCCCCGAATGTTTGCCAAATTGTCCAACGAGTTTTATTGCATTATTAATGTCTTGACTTGATCTCATAAATAGCGTTGTATCATCAGCTAGTTGTGATATTTTTATACGTTCTTTTACTTTTTTTTTATTTCGATACCAGCTATTTCTTCTGAATTCCGTATTCTTAGTGCTAGAATTCCAGCTGCTATTATAAATAAAAGAGCCTTCCATCTTAATTACAGCAAATTGAGTCCACTTGACACATTTAAAGATCAAGCGCTTCGGATCTTTTTCACGATTTCACTTCTTAATACGCTTTCATCATTGTTTATATATAAACGTCTTGCCATCCATGGAACACAATGTTTGTTCTTGTTTTGTATAAAGGTCCTTCAGAACCAGTAAAACACTGAATGATACAGCTGACAAGCTAAACACAATGGCCAAAATATGATGTCCCGAACGTTTCTGCAGACGTCGAATTACGGTACAAAATTTACGCAAGGGGGTTGGGGAAAAAAATCACATGTACCGAAAAAACAAAGTCGGTGACCCCCCAGTTTTATTTGTCTTTTGGACTCTGTATTCATTTTAAACACCGTTTATTGAAAAAAAATCAAAAATATAATTCAGGGATTTTTTAATAAGCTGATTTAAGGTAGTTCGATACATTTTGTGCGCATGCGCGAATGATCTCGGTTTACGTAAAGTCGAAAAATTTAAGTGTGTTGAATTTTACTTATTTCTTGCTTGCTTTCCAAGAGAACTTCAATAATCGGCGTCTTAATGGAAAAGGTAGAAGGAAACTATTCGTTGAGGCTTAAATCTAAGTTTATCGCGGGATTTTTAACGACATTCACCGGTTTCGTAAAGCGGTCGTTTGTTTTGGCGCAATGCGGAAGTGTCGTCTTGATGCAGTTTTTTGGCTGAAAAGTTGACGAATTCTTCGTCTCACAACGTCTGTCATTTGTTTTACGTTTGCCATCAGTTTGTGGCAGTAACTGGTAGCTGTCAAGAGTACCGGAACAGACTGTGAAGTATTTCTATAGATCTAAATATGGTTCGTAAAAAAAGGACAGTTTGTCTGGCATTCGGACTTCCTACACTAGTGATCCATGAGGACTTTATCCATTTTCCAGAATGGCAGGAAGGAAGGACTTATTGAATTGGACCACTTGTCAAGGCAGCTTACAAAAGTCAGAAATTTAAAAGCAGCCACTCGGCGACAGTAAGCTTGTCTACATTTTCCATAAAATTTCCAAAATAAATACTGGAAAAAAAAACATGAAAATACATACGACATCAACACAAAATAGCACAGCACCAGAATTAATGCGGAAGTTGTCATGAGTGGTGTGGCATTGTTCCTCTTCATTTATGGTTTACATATTCCAAAAGTCTGGTGAGTCATGTAAAATATATTGTATTGTCATTTGATAGAAGATCATACTGTACTTTAATTGTTTATTAATTATTTTAGTTCATTCTAAAGCCCTTAACAGACGGTAGGTTTTTGTTGTACAACACCAATTAAATTTAAGATGTACAGCCAAATGTTATCGTGTGTACGATGCTATTCCTTGATTTCGTAAATCTTTCTTGACCTACAGATTAGGACATGTTCTATTTTGTAAGATTTGAGCCGCGTCATGAGAAAACCAACATATTGCCTTTCCGACCAGCATCTGCGCAGTCTTGTCCGTGCTGTTCGCTATGAAACGGTTTCTCTAATTGCAATAGACTTTGAAAGCAAACATCATTGATCCTGATCAGACTGCGTGGATGCACAGGCTGGTCTTGATCCATGCTGGTCGCAAAGCCACTATGTTGGTTTTCTCATGGCGTGGCTCATTTGTGTCATGCATAATCAAATTCATGGGATATTATTTTTTATTAAGAATGGTTACATTCTTTTCATTACCTAATGCACTATGTTTACTAGGTAAAGCTCTATTATTTAAATGGGAGTGGAATACTGTCTGAATGTGAAAGATCTTTGAGATAGTTAGTGTTGTACAACTAGAACTTAACATCTGTTGGGGCCTTAAGGTTCTTTTATCTTTTCTGGAGTAATGGACCATTGTGCTTAAATATGTTTTATTATGATGATTTATGAATGAATTAATAAATACCTAGTATACATAATTTTAAAATATTTAATTATAAGTAATCAAGTTAGTATTCTGTAACAATGCGAATTGTATTGATTGTCAATTTTCAGAACCAGATATGATTATGTCTATTTTCAGAACCAGATATGAGTAGAGTACAGTTTGAGAAATGTCTTGGTAGAACAGATACTAAGGAAATAATAAAGAGCAGAACAGACCACATTTCTCCTTCTTGTAACTGGTAAAGTTCCAAGTAAGGGCGAGTACAATAATGCAGCCCCAGTGAGAGTTTGTGATGAGGTGTCAACTGTAAATGTGTGGTCGTTAAATGATGTGCAGTCAGATTGATAAGTATTTGAAGTAACATTAATTTATAAATTATCAGTTCTGAGAGAAATTTTTGTTGAGCTTTGTGCAGGATACTCTTAAAAAATACATGAACCAGAATTTTATATTATAAGTACAATGTCAGATGTACTCCAGACTTCACACATATGTTGATGTTTATACATATGTGGTGATTTATTTGTCAAGTGAAGAAATTTTATGAATAATGTTAGTGGGTGACAGAACAGAAGTACAAAGTCAATTACAGAGGTCGACAACACTGAGTTTAGGATACAGAAAAAGTCCAGTGATTCTGACGAAACAACATACATAGAAAGATTATACTGTCTAGTAAAATGAAAACGTTTAGTGTATGGAAAAGTTTGGAAACAGGTTTACCATTGACAGAAGAGACAGTATTTACAGACTGGTGTACACTTATTTTAATTTGACTTTTACACGGTGATTCCTCCAGTAAACAGCTAGTGATCTGAGAGAATTGTGTTCATTACATCATACAGGTTTAGAGTGAATGTAAAATTAATGTGTATTGAAATCAATCAAAATTTTTCAAAATTGGATGTTGAAACTTTACAACTGTTTAGTATTTCAGTAATCAGTTAGGATTTTTGAGTGATTTCAATAAAGTACAAATAAAAAAAAAGAATCACTATCAGCCAAGATGATGTGCTATTATAAAAGATAGAAAGAGAATTCACAAGTCACATTAACTTGGTAAAAGGGATTTTAACAGAATTAAACTATAATTGGTGAAGGATTCTGCATGTTGTATCAAATAGCTATAATGTATTTTGTAGTTCTTTGGATGTATCTTCTATCTGTCTCTTTTCAAACTAAATTTTATCTCTTAAATTTATTGAAATTGCCATCAAAATAAAAATTTCTTTTAAAAACAATATATTTAACAATTAAAAGGTATATTCAACAAGCAAGTACTTTGTTACTAATCTTAGTCAGTGGAATTTATTTTTAGACTTGTCCTATTCTTTTTATTCAGTTTCTGGATCCCCATTTATTAGTTACAGTACACATTTTGGGATTCCAGCAATTTTCCACATCCTCATTACAAGGTAGTATTGATTTTTCATTGGTCCAGTGGTTAACTAATTTTAGCATAAAGTAAAACTGTTCTATTAATAGTTTTTCAGAAAATCTGTTTGAGTAATTTATACCCAGTATACAAATTCATGTACTTTTATTTGATTTGAACATATCCTGAACAAATTACACTCAGGTTTTCTTTGCTTTATATTAGAGAATTTTGGTAAATTTCATTGATGAAAAGTCCAAGGTACTTTTCTCAAATAGTCAATTAATAGAAATTTTCAAATATAATATCTTGTGCAGTGAATTAAAAAGAAATTTATTTATTTCAGTACTAGTCAGTTCTGAACTTGAAAGATACTTTGATAGGTTTTAAGCTCGAACATACGAAGTATAAGGAGAGCTATCCTACTCACCCGACGTCGGCTTCTTTCTGCGTCCCCACCTTGGTTAAAGTTTTGGTGCACTTTCTCTTTTTTCAACTTATCTCTGTAATTACTTTATGGATTTGATTCAAACTTGAAATACTTATTCCTCATCATCATCCACATCATCTGACATAAGGGCCATAACTCTGACACCAATATTTCATGAATTATCCTCCCATTTCACTTAGATTTTCAGGTTAAAGTTTTGATGCACTTTCACTCTATCTCTGTTATTACTGAATGGATTTGATTCAGACTTAAAATAGTTGTTCAACATTATCACCCACATCATATGACACAATGTGCATAACTCTGGCACAATTTTTTCATGAATTATTCCCCCTTTTTAGTTAGAATTTCAGGTTAAAGTTTTGGTGCACTTTCACTCTACCTCTGTTATTACTGATTGGATTTGATTCAAACTTAAAATAGTTGTTCAGCATCATCACCCACATCATATGACACAAGATGCATAACTCTGGCACAATTTTTCATGAATTATTCCCCTTTTTACTTAGAATTTCAGGTTAAAGTTTTATTCACTTTCACTCTATCTCTGTTATTACTGAATGGATCTGATTCAAACTTAAACAATTGTTCAACATCATTACCCTTATCATATGACACAAGGTGCATAGCTCTGGCACCAATTTTTCATGAATTATTTCCCCTTTTTACTTAGAATTTTAGGTTAAATTTTTGATGCACTTTCACTCTGTCTCTGTTATTACTGAATGGATTTGATTCAAACTTAAAATAGTTGTTCAGCAACATCACCCACATCATATGACGCAAGGTGCATAACTCTGGCAGCAATTTTTTATTAATTATTCCCCCTTTTTACTTAGAATTTTAGGTTAAAGTTTTGATGCACTTTCACTCTGTCTCTGTTGTTACTGAATGGATATGATTCAAATTTAAAATAGTTGATCAACATATCATATGACACAAGCTGCATAACTCTGGCACCAATATTTAATGAATTATGCCCCTTTTTGCTTAGGATATACTTATATAGTGTTTTGATACATTTTATCTTTACCTCTCTTATTACTTTAAGTTGATATTTTTGACATAGACTCAGGCTATTGTGCAATATTTTCATCCACAGTTGGAGTCATTAAACACTCCAGTGACAGTTCTAGTTTCCTCAGATGTGCCCAGTTTCACTATCCAGCATCGAAATAGTCGAGCGCGTTGTCTCCTGTGACAGCTCTTGTTGGTCTACTACACACTTTATATATTTCTATGGCCTGATTAGAAGTAGCCTGTTGGTTTAATTCAGTAACTTACTGTAGGAAGAATTATTTAAGGTAGCTCAACACAACTTGGACATTAAGGTGATTTATTATCATATATGATATAAGATAATTTTCATTGAGAGTCCCACATACCAGAACATTTTTGAGTGACAATTAGAAATATTTTAGATTACTTGGGGTGGTTCACTACCTGTTAGAAATATTTAAGGTGATTAACCATCTGTTAGAAAATGATAATACAGTACTGGGACTTGTTTTTGTAGGCAATTATCACAACATGAAATTTTATAGGTGCTGAATTTCTTCCATGGTTATTGTCGTGGTGTTTATAACTTGTGGCGGGGGTTATAGGAATGGTCTCTGTCCATCCTTCCCTACTTCCGTCCTTCCATCTTCCGTCCTTCCGTAACATTTTGTGTCCACTCTGTATCTCCTAAACCCCTTGACCATGTTGAAGGATTTTCATGAAACTTGGTTCAAATGATCACCTCATCAAGACAATGTGCAGAACCCATGAGTCATCCATGTCGGTTCAAGGTCAATGTCACAACTCAGAGCCTTCAATTTTGTGTCTGCTCTGTATCTGCTAAACCCCTTCAAGTGTACTGTTAACAGACAGCTTTTGTGGTATATCAAGAGCACATAATTCCGGACAAGCTGGTCTGATCATACCCAAAATCGAGTTATTCCAAGAGCTTGTGCTCGTATACATTGCCATTAAATCTGATCAAAATTGTTATGAAAATGTTCAAACTAGAGCGTTAAAATTGTCAAATATTGCAACTTTTTATATAACAGGGACAGATAACTCTGGACTTGCTAGTCTGAAAATGCCTGAAATCTAGGTCTTGCAAGACCCTATGGCCGTACACATTGTCTATTTTAGACAATTTTCTAAGTTTATTCGAGATTTCTTTAAATAAAAATGATACAGTTGTAAAAAATTGGTAAATATTGCTATTTTTTACTATATCAGGGGCACATTACTCTTGATATACTGGTTGGATCTTCCCCATAATGCAACACATTCCAGATTATGTAGCCATGCATATTGTTTCTTTTTATCCCCCCATCAAAGGTGAAGGGGATATTAGAAATGCTCTCCGTCCGTCCGTCCGTGCGTCCGCAACGATCTTTGTCCGGACCATAACTCCAAAAGTACTTGATAGAACACATTGGGAGAAAGTGCAGTGTGCAAGAACAATAACTCTACCTTGCCTATTTTTTGAGTTATTCCCTTTATCTTATTTTCTTAAAAAATTTTGTCCGGAGCATAACTCTAAAAGTACTGGAGGGATTTTCTTCAAACTTCATACACTGATAGAACACATTGGGAGGAAGTGCAGTGTGCAAGAACAATAACTCTACCTTGCCTATTTTTTGAGTTATTCCCCTTTATCATATTTTCTTAAAACATTTTGTCCGGAGTATAACCCCAAAAGTACTGGAGGGATTTTCTTCAAACTTCATACACTGATAGAACACATTGGGAGGAAGTGCAGTGTGCAAGAACAATAACTCTACATTGCCTATTTTTTGAGTTATTCCCCTTTATCATATTTTCTTAAAAAAATTTGTCCGGAGCATATCTTCTTCATGCATGGAGGGATTTTGATATATCTTGGCACAAATGTTTACCACCACGAGGCGGAGTGTCATACGCAAGAACCAGGTCCCTAGGTCTAAGGTCAAGGTCACACTTAGAGGTCAAAGGATACAAGAATAAAAACCTTGTCCGGAGCATTTCTTCTTCATGCATTGAGGGATTTTGATATAACTTGGCACAAATGTTCACCACCACGAGACGGAGTGTCATGCGCAGATCCAGGTCACTAGGCCTAAGGTCAAGGTCACACTTAGAGGCCAAAGGTCAGATACAAGAATGACTTTGTCCGAAGCATTTCTTCTTCATGCATAGAGGGATTTTGATGTAACTTGGCACAATTATACACCATCATGAGACGAAGTGTCATGCGCAGTTCCCTTCTTTAGAATTACTTCCCTTTGTTGTTACTTTAAATAGCTTTTATTGTAACTTTTTCATTACTAGTCGTAGGGAAAAATCGAGACCACTTTTCTGTAGTACAACAAACATGCTAAATCCAATTTTGAGGTGTATTTTGACCAGTCTCTTCCTGATAAAGATTTTTGTGTGGACTTGCAATTTTTTTTTTTTTTTTTTTTTTTTTTTTTTAAAGATTAACTTCCCTTAGTTGTTACTATAAATAACTTATATTGTAACATTTTTATAATTGACCCTAGGGAAAAAAACAAGACCACTTTTCTGTGGTACAGCATAGATGATACTCTCCAGTTTTAGGTGTATTTTATTAATTTTATTATATATAAGGTATCTCTACCTAGTAAGGAGTTTTTTTGTGGACTTTAAAAAACAAAAGACTTACAATGATTACTAAACAACCACAAAATTAACATTCCATTTGCAAATACAGCTGCTAGAGTAAAGAAATTTGCTTTGACGGGCAAATATTGTGACATTCTGGCACTCTTGTTCCCTGTTAGCTTTCCATTCCTTCTTTTTACAGTAGCCATATAGAAAAAACATCATAGCTATACTCTTCATGAAAATTAATAAAATTTAGCAGTAAACCACCTCACTACTGAATTATTCTTTCTTCCACATCTTAAAACCCCTGATGCGGACCACATCCTTCAATTATGATATGCCCGGTGGGGGGATTAGCCATGTCTAACATGGCTCTTGTTACTTTAGTGAAGATTGTTATAGTAATATTCATGCTGGAGTGTTAACAGTGCTATATAATTCATACTTAACTTTAATTACCTTTGGGGTAATATTACATCTGTTTTTTTATGATGAAATGTCGATGTAAATGGTTTGGAACTATTTTGTTATTTAAAATAATGTTTTGCACACATGTTCATATTGTTTAGGCATTTTTTTTTCATGAAAATATTTGTTGTTACAGCTTATTTGCCAGCAAACCCCAATATTCTAAAATTTTGGTACTTTCATGATAAAATACAGAATATCTCTCTTATATGTTCGGTGACCCCCAATTTCTTTCCCTTTATTTTGAAGCAATTTAGAGACACAATATATTCAAAAAGTATTTCAAAAATCTTAATTGTAGAAATAATGTTATGCTATCTTTAGACTGATACAAGTACTGGTCCCATTGGAAAAAAGTGGGTGGGGTAATTATATTGCCTTGTGAAAATGAGTAACAGTATTATGTGAAAATCATTAAAATTTCATACTGACTTCATAGCATATTCAAACTGAATTGTTAGAAATACAATTATTCTACAACTGATAAAGACAGTTTGTGTTTTGAAATGTACCCCCAATTTTTCCAGGTTTTTCAAATTTCACTTTTGTCTTGACAGTGTGTGTAGAAAATGGCCGATATAATGAAAAGGAGTTCGGTGACCTACCGTTTTTTTTGCTTTTATATGAAATAGATACAAAAGATCTTCAAACATGCAAAGTATGAAAAAAATCTTAATTGTAGAACAAATTGGCCTGAAACGTATCCAACATCCTTAAAGCCGAAAAATGATGCGAAACTGAACGTCAATATTTAGTCAAAAACGGCGATTTTCTTTCCATTTTTCAAATATTTGTCGTTGTAAAACAATGATTTTTACATCACTATAAAGGAAAAATAATTCTCGTCGAATTATGTATCATCTAAGAAAATTTGTTGGCTGATGCCGTTGCAGTACCCGTAACAGTTGCCAAGGATACGCGGCAACGTCAGTTTCAAAAACGGGCTTTGGTGGTCAACTTTGATGTCTCATATACAACAACTGGTTGGCTCTATTAGTATAAAATAAACTGCATCTTGTTTGAAATATGGTAAACTTTAAACAAGCAAAATCTCAAGACGCTACTCGAAAGTTCGAAAAGTGTCGTGTTCTACCTTGAGTTCAAAAGATTGGAGGAAAGCACAACAAGATAATCCTGTTATTTCTCAGCTTTTTGACCATCTGCAAAAGGGCACTTGACCGACAGCTGAGCGGGTCAGGGGTAATATCTCCCCAGTTGGTAGTTATCTACTGGATTGGAACAATCTTGAACTTAAGGACGGCATACTGTTTAGATCCGCTCAATACAGAGAGCAGAAGTGTAAGCAGCTCATATTACCAGATTCTGTCAAAGAGGAAGTGTTCAACGTCTTACGTCGGACATCAGGGCCGTGACAGAAGAACATCCCTCTTCAAACAACGATTCTACTGGGTTGGTATGGATGCTTATATTGAAGACACAGTTTGAAAATGCCAGCGTTGTATTGCAAGAAAAACACAGCCAGCTAAAGCACCTAGTGACCAAGTTTTTGACCCCAGACGCTTTTGAAAATGCTATGAACCATGTAGGAAACTAAGAAATCTGACTGGAAATCGTTCGTAGCCCCCTTGGTCCATGCCTACAATGTTACCATTCATGATAGTACCGGCTTTTCTCCATATCATATCATGTTCGGAATACAGCCAAAACTTGCCATCGACGCCTTACTTGGTATTCATTTCGATGAAGATAAAGCCAGAACAAGATATGAATATGTGCGCAAGCTACGAGATGACTAAGCTTTGCGTATGAAAAGGCATAGAACGCAACAGATGAAAAGGCACAAACAAACAAGAAAATATACAACCAGAAAGCAAGGGACGCTAAGTTATATCCAGGTGATATTGTTCTTGCAAGAAAATCAGGGGTAGACATAAGATCGCGGACAGATGGGAATCAAATCCATATGAAATTATATCCCAGTCAGATGAAAACACTCTAGTACAGATAATAAAACCATGTAACTCAAAAACAAAGAAAACGCGGACATTGCATAGAAAGCTACTACTACCAGTGAGAACAAAGCAAATTGAAAAACACAGTGAAGCAACCGATCATAAGAAAAGCGTCGAGGTAGAAAAATAAAGCATAACACACAAAAGAGGGATTTCCCAACATCCAAGATCTATGGACAACATAGACGAGGAGAGGCCAAAGTGACAATCTTCAGGAAAATGGACAGTGTGAATGTAAACAGTAGTAAAAAACAGTTGTTAATAAGTTAACATAAGTGCTTAATTTAGACTTACCTGTATCAGTGTGAATTTGTAAATACTTACCTTTAGTGTGAATAATGTCTCATATTTACAAGTACTTCAATACTTACCTTCAGGAACACACAGTTGTATTCGAATGAAAATAAAATGTGTAAATACTTACCGCTTGTATTTGTGTGTACGTTTTCACTTCATGAATATTTTTTTTTTTTTATAATTTATTTTTTCTCTTTTATGACATACATCATACAAACACGTTACACTTGTTTTGTACCATTCTGCAGACCTACTAAATAATAATAAAACAGAAATAATATCTTTGAGATACATAAAACAATTGCAATTATTTCCCCTTCAGTTTTGTTTACAAAATCGTTTTGTATGTCAAAAAAAGATAAATAAATGTATCCACTTTGCATGATAAGACGTTTAAATTTGAGAAGAAAGTTACCATAAATAAAAGTAGAGAAATAAAAAAGTATAGAGTATCCCCATGTGCGCTCTTGATTACCTTTGAAATAAATTATTTCAAATATTATTTTTTTTTTATGTGTCTCAGTGTTGTACGTGGTAAGGATGCATATTAAAGATTCAAGAAAGACCATTTCTTTAAATGATAATCAATTTTGTTTTGCATTATTGCTATTTCCTTTTTCTAGACAAATTCTGATATTTAAATAGGATAAAAACTGATTGAATACGGGAACCTTTTGTCTATTTTTCATTTGAAAAATAAAATATTTCATAAAAAAAATCATGAATTTATGGTATTTGCTTTTTAACCCCGTTTGCACAGTGCCAAAACTTATACATTCTAGATTGAACAGGCACGATATTCCCTTTTCTGCAAGGAAAGTTCTTAGTCTATTCCACAAAATTTGAACATGATTACATTCCCAAAATAGATGTTTTTATACTTTCCAACTTGCATGTTACAAAAATCACATAAGTTTGTTCTAGACCAATTTACATTTTGTACAAGTATTTACACTGCGAAAAAAGAGTTATATAGGGGGAGTGTACGGGATCCCGTTATTACCCGTATACGGGAAGAAATACGGGAAAACTAAAATACGGGCGTGTACGGGGCTTGTATATTTAAATGTCCGTATACTAATAAAATACGGATTTCCGTATACTATGAATACGGAATTCTTAGTATACGATACCCCGTTATTATTGAAATACGGGAAATTCTAAAAAGGGTTATTCTGATCGTTTTACACACCTTTTATACTCCGTATATGTCTGGTGTACGGGAATACATAAATCCGTACATTACGAAAATACGGGAAGTATTTTTCCCCGTATATGTTTCATATACAAACCCCGTATATTTCCCGATATTCGGGATATACGCGATATGTATAGTTTGTATATTTCGAAAATACAGGGATTAAATTTCCCGTATATTCTTTGTATCCCAACTCCGTATATTTCCCGTATATGCCGGAAATACGGGATTTAAATAATTTTGTATATTTCGAAAATACGGGACGTTTATGTCCCGTATATGTTTCATATAAAAACCCGTAAATTTCCCGTATATTCTGGATTTACGGGATATGTATAGTTTTGTATATTTCGAAAATACAGGGATTAAATTTCCCGTATATTTTTCGTATACAACTCCGTATTTTTCCCCGATATGCCGGAAATTACGGGATTTAAAAAATTGTGTATATTTCGAAAATACGGCACGTATATGTCCGTATATGCTTGGTGTAAAAACCCGTTATTTCCCTTTAAAATGCCAGAAATCCCGGGATTTAAATAATTTGTAAATTTTAAAAATACGGGACTTATATTTCCGTAATTCTTTGTATACAACTCCGTATATTTCCCGATATTCTGGATATACGGGTATGTATAGTTTGTATATTTTGAAATACAGGGATTAAATTTCCCGTATATTCTTCGTATACAACTCCGTATATTTCCCGTATATGTCGGAAATACTGGATTTAAATAATTTGTATATTTCGAAAATACGGGACGTATATGTGCGTATATGCTTGGTATACAACCCCGTATATTTCGTATATGCCTGAAAAGGGGGTTTAAATAATTTATATATTTTCTAAAATACGGGAGTTGCAATAAAAAATGTGTAGTGAAAATTATATTCTCCGGCCATTTAAAAGGTCAAACGTTTTGCATGTTTTCGAACTTGTACGTGTATGTAGAATGAATGCCAATATTGAAAGAAGAAATGTTTAATACTAATATGACATAAACTGAAAAAAGCATTCACGGACCAAAACAGGTATAAATTTAAAATCAAACATGAATGAATCCATCATTTCATCTAGCGCTTTCCCGATTTATTTTAAATATAATCTAAATAGCCGATTGAGAAAAAAAAAGGATTAATCAATTCACCCCTATTTATTTGTAGTGATAAATACATCCGTGGATCTTCGCCATTGTAAAAATCTAATGCAAGCATAAATTAACTCTTTTCTGCACATTTCCAACGCTTGTGCTTCAATGCAAATATTTGTAAAAAAAAAGAGGAACTAATCCATTTATATTTTGTACTGAAAAAGTATATAAGACTTGTATTGATACTTTACTGATGAAATCAATTCTAATATTTTTTACAGACGAAAAAATAACCGAATTAATGTGTCTGGCCCAAAAGATTCGAACAAACCCGCCTTTCGTTCGTTTTAAATTTACAGTATCGTCTGCTACCGCCCGAGTAGGTCGTTTTTTGTTTTTTTGTTGGGATTAACGTTGCGCTGACACACTTTTTGGTCCTTTGGGGGCTTTCCTGTTTTCTTGGTGGAGGAATACCCAGGTGCCCTAACGTGCATTATTTCATCGTGACGAGCGAGCACCTGCTTAATGTCTTCCTCACATGGAGAATGTTAACACTATGAGTGAGGCTTGAACCCGCATCGGTGATGGGCAACTGGTTTGAAGTCATCGATCTAAACCACTCGACCACGGAAACCCACTCCAGGTGGGTCGAATCTTTAAACCAACATGTAGATACATAGCATTTTTGTAATAAAGAAAGCACATAATCTACCGAAGTCATTCAGTTTAAAAAAAATTCAAAGAGCTATAAAATATGTATTTTATACCTTTTTGTTCAATGTTCACTTTCAAATGTTACTTAATTATAAATCATTAAGCGAAAAATATTTTATATCCGTTGACTTTTGTTTCGAAGTAATTCTGCAGATGTTTATGTATAGTACGGTGGCATAGCGAGGACATAAAAAATTTATTTTATTTTTCTGTGGCACGTGTTAGCTACCACTGCGTATGTGGTAATTCACACGTGCTCGGGTGATAACTATCACGTGCGCAAGTGACAGCACGTTTACTCCCAAGTCCCCATGTGATAACTAACACGTGCGCACGTGTTAGCTGATCAATGAAAAAGCGTGAAAGATCTGCAATTTTTCTAAATGGATGTCTTTCAAAAGGAAGTGTTAATTATAGTTAGCTTTTAATTACGAAGTAAGTGTTTCTTGTTTTTGAAAAGGCTGATATCTCGATTAGTTTCGTTGGTAATATTTCACGTTCGGCACGTGTCAGCTAACAACTGCGAACGTGATAGCTATCACTGCAACAGGGTTAGCTAAGATAGTTATTACGTGCGCACGTGTTAATCAACACATTCGCACGTGGTATTAACATGTGCGAATGTGGTGCTAACACGTGTGCACGTGATAAATAAAATGTTTCCTATGTCCCCTCTATTTCACTGTAGTATAAAACTGTGGCAGACTATTTTATTTCTCGTGGATGTAGGGTCCTTTAGTATTGACCTAGCACATGTGAATATTTCGTATATTTCCATAAATCCATTTCCAATGTCCAAACCTAAATAGCGATACAAATATTCATATAAATTCTTAGTTGATATTATACTATCGCATGTGCAGGTAGCTGGGCGGAAAAGCGTTTGGCTGCCAATATCAGGGTAGTGGGTTCGAGTTTTGGCAATACCTTTTCCCCAAATTTATTTGCAAACTTTCCATTTATTTGTCAAACGCACCGTGTTTATTTATGGTCCATTTATTAAAAGTTATCATATTCACCCGTTGTAAAAAAGTCAATTATTTAAATATTCTAGACAAAAAGAAAGACACATTACCAGTCACAAGCGTACTAAAAAATAAATACTTTAAGAAAAAAAAATAAAATTTATAAAGATAAAACAAGTAGCGATAACTTTCACATTACTTTACTTTAAAGCAATGATAACCGTGGTAACGTGGATGGCGTGACACTGATTTACTGTATAAAATACAATATTGCTTAAATTAACGAAAACGCTCGAAGAATATTGGCAAAGATTAATGAGTGTCTTTCATTAAATCAAATGATATAAGCTTTTTACACTAAATTACCCATCTCCACGAAATAAACTGTACATATAATTTCTGCCGAAAAATTTTTACTGCAACATTAATTGTAATAATTTGCATATTAACTTAATCAGATAGATAGCCCATGTACCCTAAGCCTGGTAATCCAGTCTGACAATTTCTAACATTTTCTACCCGAAAATTGACAATACAGAAACTCGATGAATGCCAATTAACACAAATTAGCGCAAACTAATTTGGGATCTTAATGCATAAAATTTTAAGGTATCCAATCATGGGGGTCACGCTTCGCGCGTTCATATCCCGAAGCGATAACATCTGGCTCAAGTGACCGCACGCGATAATCTGTATTTTGCATATTTCAGAGGGAAAGGAAGTCACGAGTAAGTACTTATTTGATTTATATTTTTTAATTTTTAATAAACTGATTTTTTTTGTGACAAACCAGACCATGAATTATATTTCAATAATCGGAAACATGGGTTGTTTTTTATTGTTTTAAAACCAAATTCAGAAGCGTCAAAAGGTCAGTTTAATTTTGTAATCTTAATATAAAAAAAGAAATTTGAATAGCCGTTAAATAGTTCATTCATTCATTCATTCATTCATTCATTCGTTTTGATCATTTCTTCACAACTAATCATTTAACTATTATTTCATTCATTCTTTCTCCGATAGTCAACAAGGATGTCAGTCCCCAAATGTTGATGTTGCAAGTGTTTGAAATAAAAAAAATAATATCGTGCAAAAATCATTTGATGAATACCTTTGGGGGTTTTTAAACGAGATTAAAGTTGAAAGGACAAAAACAACTCCAGACCAGAAGTTTTTTTCGTAGAAGCTAGGTAGCCGAGGCTAGCTTTAAGAATAAAATAAGGCGGCACGCACGTTCATTCATTCGATTAAAACTGGAATCTCGGAAAAGCATTAATAAAGTTAATAATTACAATCTTTTATTTTAAGAAAATGGGTACCGGTAATCTGACAAAAAAAAAAAACGCTTTCTTCTAGATGACACTCTTGCAAAAAAATTACAACATTCTTGCCTCTGTCTAGAGAAAATGTTTTTCTCTGCGAAATATCAGTGTCAGTTGAAGAAATTAATACTATTACAGATTATTTTATCTCTACAGACTTTGTAAGTCTATGAAAGGGGGGGTTTTGTGATGCTTTTTTTTTTTTTTTCAAAGTATTATATAAAAAAGATTGGTAAAAAATAAAAGTTTATATTATGTAGAATTTGATTATTAATCTGAAAGTTATAAGAATTTTTAGTGACCTAAAATACATACATACTTAGATCTTTTGCATTACCAATTTTTAGTAACATCTTTATAAACCGATAAAGGGGAGAACAAAAAAACCCAATTTGTCGATTTCCGTACCAAAGTGTTGTTGTTGTAACACGGGTGGGGGTGGGATGAATCAATAAACTAATAGCTTTGGTCATTATAATTTTTTTCTGATGCATTTACAGGCAAACGGTTTACTAACGATGTACTTGAATGAAGTTTAAATTGATATTAAAGTGAAATGCGGAACAAGTCGAATATGTAATAAATACTTTATTTATTGTCAATAAAAGTAATATTTAGTAATATGAATATGGTATCTAACATATTTAAATGGGTTACATACTATACATCTAAAACAAACATTCACTTTCAGGACCACATGTACAAACAATAAGTAATTGCTCAGCTTAGTCTGTTTATTTTAAATCGATTTTCAACGGACCATTTTGACATTTTAACAAATTAAAGTTGACGATATTTCCGATTGACCGGTATTTTTTCAGTTCTCTGTTTTACTCCATTTTACAGCTGTAAATCTTCAAATATGATCAAAAAACGTCTTTTTTTTTTTCAGCAGGGCGCAAAATGATGTACTTAAAGGTTAACCATAAAACCTTAAAATTTAAAGTACCTATCACACTGTAGTAAGTGGGTTAACATATTTTATTGACCCAGCTTGAAACAACACTGACCGGATATTTCTTACCCCCAGGCAATATTGTAATACACAATGAAATTTAAAGGGTGATTAAACATTTGACACATTAAATTATCTTATTTTTAGTGTAACTGTATGCAATCTTGGGGTTAAAATAAATTTAAGAAATAACGGCAATGTTTAAACGAATACTAAAGAAAGGCACTGGCCTCCAGATCGTCCGACAAGAACAGAAAAAAAAAATATAATTGAGCCGTGCCATGAGAAAACCAACATAAATCTTAGTTTTCGACCGCATGGATCGGGGACCAACCTGCGCTCCGCGCAGTCTGCTCAGGATCCATGCTGTTTTTCTAACAGTTTTTCTAATTCCAGTAGGCTTTGAAAGCGAACGCATGGGTCCTGACCCCGACTGCACGGATGCGCAGGCTGGTCTCGATCCATGCTAGTCGCAAACCCACTATGTTTGGTTTTCTCATGGCACGGCATTTTATTTTTTTAGATATATGGATATTAATGGTGTATAATTATGTACGTATACTGACAGACTATAATGTTGCGGAAACACATGGAATTAGATGTTTTAACTAATTTTTACGATAAAAATTGTATATTTTTAAAGCGCATTAAACAGTAAACTTCCCTTGCGTTATAATTGGTAACGACGTGGGGAAAAATTCTTTATTTTCCGCTGCGGTCAGGGTTCGTTTCCCGGCGCGACCATCTTTTTCTTTTATATATGACATTTTTTAATAGTTTATAGAAACAAAATGATTTCCCATTTTAAGTTTCATAATGTGACAACTTCAGCTTAAAAGGTATCCTTGATGAACATGATAATTGTGCTTTTTAATCGAACCTCCTTTCAATATTTTACCCGTGATGTTATTTGTAGAATTTTATCGTCAGTATATCCTGTGCATTTAAGGAATATTGATTAAGGAATATTAAAGCCTGTTTGCCCGGGGGCTAATATTTCGAAAAAAACAAACTGTGAGAGCAATAAACATCTCGCGGGAAGGGTCTATCTTTGCATGTCTACCGTTTTTTTTGTGCTCTAGCCAGGCTGTTTACGTGCACGAATAGACATTTCGCTCGTACAAAACAATCCATTCTGAAAACAAAGTGGTCATTTATTAGGAATGAAATTTGAGTATGTCTGTAAATTTAATCTTCAAACATTCAATCAAACTAGTTTCCATTTCTTTCATTTTACCACAGATTAGACATGATACACTGTTACATAATTATTATCGAATATTCGGCAACTCTAATATGAAAAAAATGTAAATTATATTGATACCCCGATATTATTTATTATATTTTAGTTAGGTTAATCTATGAGATTTGGATAATTTTAAAACCAGATTTACAGATGCATTATATTTATGTGAACATGATAAAGAGATGGGACGTTTATGATGAATATTTTACTTGTCTAAGAATATTATAAATGACCGCGAGATTGGAAATTCTTGAAACTCTTTTAGATTGTTTAACCAAATATTAAAACGTTTAGAGGCAAAAAATATCGTTCAGAACTTGTTCAGTCACAAAGTTTTAAAAAAGATGTTTTAAATATTAAATTAAAAAAGAAAAGCTTAACAACGCGACTGTTATGAAATCTCATCAGTCAGATGTTCGTCAAAATCCCGGGGAACCACGGTAGACCTCTGGTATGCGAAAATGCTGTTATGTCACTCTGATATATTTTATCCAAACTGTACAAAAGATTTATTGTGCATTTTGAATAAGTTCTAACACGGATGATTGCGTAATGGCGGACAGGTTAAGGAACACTAATTTAGCATAGTTTACGTTTAACACTAGCGTTGGTTTAAATTATACCGTGTCTGTAGTTTTGACATTTTTTGGTAGGAATAAATGGGGAAGTGTTATTTAGATCCCATTACCGCACTTTATGTGCTTTTGAAGTTTGTTGACAGGTAAAATCTCTCTTGAAAAAAGTCTCTCCCGTAATTTATGTTATTACTGTATGTCAGTTTGAAGACAATCCCTCAAAATGAGGTGAGGATTGACTGGACAACGTGTGACGGCACTATGAACACCATGCATTTTTTATAAAAAATAATTTGGGAGATATATTTAACGTAAAATAACCATAAAGTGCAAATTTAAAACACTACATAGATAATTGTATTAAATATCAACAGGCACGTTTATGATATCTAATTTCTTTTCGCGACGAAATGAGTACGGGCGTTCTGACACTTTAAAGATGTCGTCATCCCACTATCATTTTATTCGTCATAATTTTCACAACATTTAATAGATATAATTATCAGTATCTTTTGAATTGCAAGAGTCCATTTTTTATAACTTTTAATGCGTGCATTTTTTTTATTCCAGGTTGACACAAGAGTTGGTTTACTGGAGTCAGAAAATGGACGACTATTTATTTTCACGATAGAGAATATACTTACGTGTGAAGTTTCTATACTTTGATCAACAGATGCAGACAGACAGCCGGATGAGCCATTCGTTCTCAGTGACATTCGTAACAACAGATAAAAGCTTAACTTATTGAGATCAGGAAACTGAATATTTCCATGTGGTTCATCATTTGTAACCTGCTTACATATCGTGTTCCAGTACAGAACCAACATGCGTCTTTTTAAAGTACATCTTCGGACATTAGGAGGGGTGTACTGCTCTTTTTAGAAGACGGCAAATCGAAAAGCCTATAGCGGTAATCAGCATTCATGGGAATAACGAAAACATGTACAGACAATAGTAAAAGAAGTGATACTCAAATGATTTGTTGAGTCAACCGCGCATAATTAATTTTGCGAATTGCTAGATTTTTCAATTAGAAAAAGAAATAATAACATTAAGAAATGCTTGTGTTATTGATTACTCACATTTTAATTCTGCTTATTTCATTTGGACAAGAAATGAAATTGATTCATAACCGTTTGAAAAAATGATTTAAAAAGTATTTAAGTTGAATAAAATGTTTAGTTTTTAAACTGACATGTCTCCAATTAATAACAATATAATTTTTTATCATACCCTGTTTTTTGTCTTGCTTTTTTCTAACATACCGTAATTCTGCTGTAGGTATCACCGACATTCATTTTGTCATCTTTCAGTGTGTGCCATTTACAAAATCAGTTCACATAAAAGAAATACGGGTTTTTTTATTTCTACAAAATGCATATACGGGAAAAGTCTGGTAAAAGTATCTTTTAGAAATATGGTCCGTGAATTCCCGATTACGAAAACCAAATTCAGTCTAAATGTGACACAATGTGGAATCTGTATACTCTGCATATCTTGCTAAACGGGGAAAACCTGGGCCCCTATATCAAAAACTACAGGTTCGCATATATCAGATGCAAATACATTCCGTATATGACACAAGTACGGGATCCGTATATTGGTTTTACCATGCATATACGGGACTAGTCCGTAGCCGTATATCAAAAAATACAGTTTCGTACATGCCCGTATATGACAAAAGTACGGGATCCGTATTTCTTAGTATATCATGCGTATACGGAAAAAATCCGAAGCCCGTTATATTAGAAAATACAAGTCCGTATATGCCCCGTATATTAGATGCAATCACAGTCCGTATATGACAAAAATACGGGATCCGTATACTACGTATATCATGCGTATACGGAAAAAATCCGAAGCCCGTATATTAGAAAATACAAGTCCGTATATGCCCGTATATTAGATGCAATCACAGTCCGTATATGACAAAATACGGGATCCGTTTACTACGTATATTCGGAATATACAGGCTCGTATACGTGTTCCCGTATATTCTAAAATACGGAAAGTATATGGGAAAAAAGTCTCAAGACCCTTCGAAAACATGAAAATGAACTTATGTTAAAGCAGGACACGAATAAACACCATTTCTAGGGAATTTTTTTTTAAAGTTCGTATATTGCATATATACGGGAAAAATACATTTTTGATATTCGGCGTATACGGGATCCCGTATATGCTTTCAAATATACGGACTTCCGTATACTGATGTTCCGAAAAACGGGATCGTAATATTAGGTCCGTATATTTGTAATATAAATCCCGTATACTCCCGTATTTTCGAAATATACGGGACCGTACACTCCCGTTATTGACCTTTTTTCGCAGTGTTATTTGTTGGAACTATTCGCATTAAAAATTTAAACTGGAAAATTCTAATTTTTGTGTCTATCGTTGCTTTTAAAAATTTGTCCATAAATTTTATTCCATTTTATGTTATTGTTTTCAACAGTAGATTCCCATTTCTTTTCTGATTTTATTTTTTGGTTTAAGTTTTACATTTAATTGTTTGGTGTATAGTAATTTGTTTGGTGTTTTGCTGCTTGAATTCTATTAAGCAGGTTGTCTGTAGTATTGTAAATAATGTTTTCTTTTTTAAGTGATTCTTTTAGATCCGGCTGAATGTGGTGATAATTTGATTAATATTTTTGGAATTCATTATCTTCTAGACTGTATAAATACTTGAATTGTTCAAAAGAGTAAAAAAACTTTTTTCCTGTAATCAAAAAAGAGTTCTAAAAAATTTATTCCTTTTTCATACCTTCTTTGTAATACAAACGTTTTATTCCCATTCCTTTGTGAGAGTTGTTCCAGATTATCTGTTTTCCACTTATGTCATTTAATTCAACCTTCTTAATGTATGCCATGCAATAAGAAAAATCTTTGAGAAATGTTTGGGTTTTTTCATATGTTTTCAATGTCTTTATCATTTAAATTACATTCAAATACTAACTTTCCCCCCGCTGGTTTTAGATTGTATTATAGAAAGTACCCCAAATTACACTTTCACTGTTACACATAAAAACGTTTTATCAACAGGCTTTTATCGAGTTCAAAAAACACTTAATATTTATCATTTTTAGTCCTCCTTTCTCGTAATCAAGTTGTAGTACATCTCTTTTGATTTTTTTTTTTGGTTTATTGTTCCATATAAAATATACATTATCTTTAATATTTCCTTTAAATTTTCTTCAGACGGACTTGGTAAAACTGTAAAGGGATATATAAGCTTCGGTAACGCAAAGGTTTTTATCACTGTAATTTTTTCTAGTAATGTTAGTTTTCTGTGTTCCCATTGTTTCAAACAGTTTTTAAAGCTATTTAATTTTGGGTCTACATTTTTATTAATATTGTTCATGAATACTTAGCATTGTGAGACGGAGTGAAGCTACCCACCATCGTGATTTACCTGACATAGAAATTTTATAAATGATTCAATACATTCTGTTTTCAGTGTGAACTGAGTAAAGTTTGAGATGAGAAGTACACTAATGTGATAATATAATTGCGTGTGAAATGTGAAATATACCAGTAATATCTGGAAGAACTTTAAACGTGCAAGAAACTTACCTATGCTATTGAAACAAGTCTATATACATACTTACCTTAATTGAATAGCATCCGTAAAATCATAAGGAAAGGCAGGATACAACATGAAATTTTATAAACAATACTTGAATGTTACTTATACCTACCTATGGTAAATAATATATGTGTGCATATATAGAAATATATACTGAATTAACACGGATACATATTCAGCATTATATGTATGGATAAAATATGGATAAAATCGTCATACTTACCTTGTTATACAAGTATATATGGAAATTATGATGAATACGTGTTGGTCACACATAAAATCTGTTATGTTTCCTGCAAATGTGTGCAAAAATGAGTTTGAAAATATTCCATCGCATGAGGATTTATGACACGAATCCAATACTTGACACTATCACGCATGGCGATAGTTACATTGAACTTGATATTCTGTGAAGAAGTTGCCAGAAATATATGCAATACAATAGATTCAAAGTCTATCGAAAGATTTACTTACCTGGAAAAAAGTCTTCGTACACTATTTGGATATATTTCATAAACGCCTATGTAAATGGCAATAGAACGCATACTTCATTTCTGTGGTTGTTTTCATACACGGATTTATATATAAAACATGAGTGAATTTCATGAATGTTATTCATTTACAAAGGCGTATATATGTGATTGTTGTATGTTTCCGACATGACAGTTTAATTACATGATTTTTTTCAGGTTGATGAAGACCGAAATGTTTTACCTATATATGTATGATGTATTTTGTAATATTTACTAATTTAGGTTTAGTTTCTTGTTTCCTATTTCATCGCTTTGTCGAAATGTCGGGAAGACAATTTTCGGCCGGGGGTGGGGAGTATGACTTAGAGTGTGTTGTATTTAACACCTTTGTTTATATTTCAGGTTTTGTACCAATCTACAACTATTTTTATAAGTATCAAAGATTCTTGGTTTGGTTATTTAGTGCGTAATAGGACGATATTAGTCTCTATACTTAGTCGAAAACAACTTATACAGTTCCGTCAGTCAATATGGTAGTTGTAATCGGTAGTGCAAAATAAAATTACTTCATAGAATTTACTACTTTGACTATTTAAGCCATTTTTATTTTCGATTAATCTTCTACTTGACACTCATTTGCATGAATCTATAACTAATCACAACCACACCACCATATTCAAAAGTGTAAACAAAAGTCATAGCCATTTTGTGCTCAAAAATTCCCTAATCTATAGACTTTATACATCTATATATATACAGGTAATTGTGTGTTTCAATTTATAAACATGTATTTATTGTAATTGTCGGTATTGTGCATTCATCAATTGTTCCAATACTCGTAATTATTGTTTTCCTTTGGTGAGATCAAATGTTTATGTTATAGTTGCAGGATCGTATTTCTTGTCAAATACACATCATACGAACCCCAGACTTGAGTTGTCATTACTCAATCTACCGGCTGGCGAGGTCGGCGACACTTACTCTTGTCATGTTTTCAACCTTCCGCCAGATTTTGTTTAGAATACATGAGATATCTGTTTCCAAATGTACATTTTGAACCATATGGTTTTGTTACCTCTTTGCTAGATTCAGACACTGTATCCAGATATCTGTCATTTCATGTAGTTACTAATATCAAGTTGTGTTGTAGACAATAGCATTTTACTCGTGTATTGATTTTGACCTTTTCTTGACTTTGCTCAGACAACGGCCTGCATCAGTCTATCAAATAGCGGTTTATGCTCATTTCTTTACCTCTCTTCGATAATGAAGTAATATATAAAAATGATTGTCTGTTCAGGAAGTTTACACTTACAAGTTTTCTCGTAGACTAAGTCATATATTTATTGCGACCTTTTGCTTGATTTTGGTCAGAACACATTATATGTAAGTGTATCCAATTCAGTTTATATTTTTATTCTTTATTCTTACAGTTGCGTTGCAGAGAACATCATAAATACTTACTCGTATCTTGATTAACCTATTGCACGATTTTGTACAGTATTCGTTACATATCAGTGTTTTGATGACTGTTAGGTTTGTCAAATTATATTTTCTAAGATCTATGCTTAACTGGTCCATCCATTTAGTTAACTCTTTCTGTTTGTTTGTTTCACATACATGCCTTACCGTTCTTGTGATTCACTCTTACAGGTTGTAGACAACATCATAAATATTTACTAGTTTATATAACTAGACTTTTCGTCCACACCTTTTTTGCGTATTGTTTGAGAGGTTTTGCCCAGAAGAAGTTATTTATTCGTCGGACAGTTGTTACTGTGCAATTTATGGACTGATCTCTTTACAAAATTTACGAACTATATCAAGATGTCTGATTTAAATTTATTATATGTGTAACTGTTACAAGTTGTGTTGTAGAGAACAGAATGAGTATGTACATGTGTCTTTTTTTCGGCCTCTTCCTATATATATATTTTCGAATATATTGTATATCAAAATTAAATAGCGTGCCTTTTATCCGGTTTTAAATTATTCCCTAACGTCTGAGCAAATTTTAGACACTATATCAGAAAGTATGTCCTTTTCATCTGTTACAAATTGTAGACAAGATCCCGAATAATTTCTTGCGTCTTAATTGCAAGCTATTTCCCCTTTTCTACCGATTACGTTATATTTGAGTGTTTCGTTTGCCACATTTTATTTATAACACGTTATATATTTGTATTTCCCATCATAATAGTCAGGACTTTATTACATTAACCTCTTTGCAAAATATAGTCACTATATCAAGATGTCTGTCCAATTAAGTAATTAATTCTTAAATGTTGTGTTGCAGAAGAAAGCTAAAACAAAAATATGTACTCGTTTATAGATTACGACCGTTTGTCTGAATTTGTTTCAGTATACGTGATATGGGAGTGTTTCCCATCTTGATTTTTGATGAAATGTGTTTCTAAATTCAGTGCAAATTTCCGGCACTGTATCAAGGTTTCTGTCTGTTCTTTATGTCAAAACTAACACGTTTTCTTGTAGAGAACATCATAGGTATGTCTCTGTGTATTGTTTTTGATATTTTGCCCGGCCCCGCTCAGAAGTCGTTATATGTCAGTACGTCCAACCACAGTTTATGTTTAATTTATGGTATTATCTCTGCTACAAAAATACTTACCAACTCTTACAAGTTCTTTTTAGAAAAAGAAATACAAATATGTACTTGTTTCTTGATTGCAAGTATTATAAGAAGTAAGGTAGCGGGCGTTTTGACCTCATTTTGACCACTTACCCTTGACCTAAACTGACCAATGCTGATCCAGTATTACTGGTACTGTGAAAACCTTTGGTTTGATCAATTAAGATAAACAAACGCAGGTTTTAACAAAGTATTGTGAAAACTTTTTGTTTAACCTTCTCGATGAAAAACATCAAAATGCACTAAAAATTTAGTACAAATATTAGAACTTTAATCAATAAAGGAAACTGATTGAGGAAATAAGTCACTTCCGTGCACAATGTTCACGTTTATTTTAAGCATTAGTGGAATTTCTATGTATTACATTACTTCCATTTACAATGTTCACGTTTATTTTTAGTAACGTTTACAGTGTATACGCTTATTTTTATATTTTAAATTCCGTGTACAATGTTCACGTTTATTTTTAGTAACGTTTACAGTGCAAACGCTTAGAAACAAACAAAACTTTTTAACTGATACTAAAAAACAATTAACAATAGCCTGATATCAATTTGATGACGCATGGTGTGTATATAAATGTAAACATATCAGTTAACTTTATGAATGAAATAGTCAATACCGCTTCCGTTTAAGCTACCATATTTTGTTTGATTTAAACCCGATACGTTTACATTTTACGCTTTACAGTTGATTTAAGATAACCTGCCAAAGGTTTTTGACACCGGTGTCGTTTTATTGATTATTGAAAGTAGTGAAAATGATAAATCAGAAGAGCTTGAGGAATATATGAAATAGGAAATGATTGTTGTTTTATTTTTTGTTTCATTTTTTTTACATTGTTAACTCTCAGTATTTTGTACAATAAATCATACATTGTTATACCATCTTGTAACATTTTTATCAAAAATAAACAATAATAACCACACAATACACTTGTTTTGTCTTGTTATTGTATGTTATTGAATTTTACATCCGGGATGTAATTGATTACTTCTTTTGGCGGTGGTAAACCGAATGGGTCAAAGTATTTTTTTTTATTTACATAACAAACCCAGTGTGTTCCGGGTCCGATAGAATTATCTAGATTGATTATTCCGCACTCCTTATTTAACTTTGTTTTCGGTAGATTATTTCTACTAAATACACCGATAAAGTTTTTTCATTTTTAATAGTTTTACCCATTCTTCAATTTTTAAGTTAGAAATTGGTTTATCATTTTTTACATTGTCGACTGGTTGCTGCACCCTTACCACTTATCAAAGATGTAATTAAAGGTATTCCGAGACTTGCAAGAATTGAACCCCAATTTTTCTGATCCGCGAGATTTTGTACTTTCATAATATATATAGAAACTGACTATAGCATGACCGGACAGGTAAATCCATTTTTTCATGCCTTGGCTCCCCGGCTATGATGCTACATACCAAATATAAAAGACCTCAGACCTGTAATTTTGTACGAAAAGATTTTTAAATTTATTTCTTTTGGTTGCTATGGCAGCCAAATTTGAAATATGGAATCCAATTCTTTGATAATTTTGTAAAGAAAACAAACAAAGAAACATCTTTGTGAAGTTTCATTAAAATTGGCCTTGTGGTTAAGGGGATGTTATTGAAAAGGAAAAAAGTAAAGTTTGGCTTGACGCTGGACAGTCGATGTATGAACAGACAGAAGGTTAGTGATCACAATAGCTCACCCTGAGCTTATAAACATGCCTGTGTCGAGAATCAAACTTTAAAATAAAACAGTTTACTTCCGGTATCGCGTTACAATGCCTTTTCAATTCTGAATTAAATTAATAAACACAGTTCATTTTTGTGTTTCCATAACTAATAATCAGTCAGTAACTAATTTTTAAAAGCCTTCTTAAGAAATGTAGCAATAGTTGTCTGATATCTGAAAATTACCTATTTTTATTGAGGTCTGTTCCTTTAATTTGCTGTTTCAATTCTGTCTTTATCATAGAGAATGTAATCTTCTTTGTTAGAGATGAGGTGCTGCTGGCCTTCTTCTTAATATCTCTTTGCAATTGTCCATGAACGTCTCTTTTATTAAATTTCCACATTCAAATTTTGTTTCTGCCTCTTCTCCTGAATCGAAGTTTCTACACCAGAGTGTACATCCTTAAAGTATTAAAACATATTTTTATAGTTTCATGAAAACATATTATAATAAAGTATTTAATAATCCAAAGAAAAGCTGCTTTTCGGGGTAGTGTCTGAGAAAGCACAAGCAATTGAAACACTATCATTACAAAGCCAGAGATAGAAACCACCTCAAATGGGCAGAACAGGGACTAGACCCCAATCGTCTTGGTAGCAAATCAAATGTTGTACATATATAAACAGAGTCTAATGTTTCAACAGTAAAAGAAGAAACCAGCACTGAAATGTTTTACACATACACACAAACAAATGAGGACACTGTTTGAAAATTGGTCTACAACTGATGCCAGTGTGTGAGGAAACTAAAGCAACTGAGATATTTTCATTTTTTTTAAACAAAGACTAAGAAAAATACGTTTCACAGTATATACTAATTTGTTGTAAAATAGCTTTAAACAAGAGCTCAGCCAAGCGGGACAATATACGCCCGAAGGGTTAAATAAGAGGACTGGAGCAACAACTTGACTGTTGAAGCCCAAAGGACAGGATAAACAAAGGGAAGTAATTAAAAAAAAACTAAGTCCACGAAAAATTCTTACCAGGTAAAAGTATGTCAAAATACGCCTGAAAATTGGAGGTACAATACGTGTTGTACCACAGATAAGTGGTCTCGGGATTTTCCTACAGCCAATAATAACAAGAACTGTCGAAGGACAGCAAAGCTCGACTATTCAACAGCCTTGTCAATTGAATGAATACAAAAGTCGAGAAAGGGGCATAATGTAGTAAACAAGAGGACCATGATGGTCCTGAATCAATCATCTGTACCCACATGACTCAGTTTTAAACTGAGTATGACGTCGTTCTTTTTTTTCTATTATTTTACATATTGACATAATTTTTGAGCTCATGTGACCTAGATATCATCAAGATAAAAATTCTGACCAACTTTCATGGAGATCCATTTAAAAAAAATGGCCTTTAAAGATGTCACAAGATTTTTCTATTATTTGACCTGTATATGTAGCAAATAACACTTGGTCATCTGTATACAAGATGAGAATAATTTGAGCTCATTAATGGTAAATATCCCATCAAGATCCGCATTAATGTTCTGTATAATATCGTTAACAAATAGCATAAAAAGAAGAGGCGAAATTGGATCACCCTGTTTCAAACCTATATGTTTATTGAAATATCCAGAATGTATCTGACACACGATTTGACGGAATTGTACTGTACGGTATTGCCGTCACAAGTTTAGAACTAACCAGTTCTGCTATTAATTTCTGCCACAAAAAGGACCTTTCTGTTTTATCGAAACACTGTGGGTAGTCTATAAAGATGCAGTATAATTTGTTACCAGAATTCAGAACCTTAGTAATAACAGACAGTAAAATAAAGATAGGTTTCCCTTTCTGAAATCCGAACTGATTCTGAGAAAGGTTATTGTGTGATTTTGCACATGCATTTAATCTAATGAGTGATAATTGGGAGTAAACGTTTGCTAATATATTTATCAATGTAATCCCTCATTTACATTGCCCTTCTTAAATATCGGGGCTAAATTACCCTCACCCCATGATGCTGGGTAGTTTTCAGAGTTAAAACTTTGAGATATAACGTCATAAAAGATTTTAACATTTCACTCGTAATCTTGTCAGTGCCTGGAGACTTATTATTACAAAGATCATTTACTAAAAGGGAACTTGAGACTTCTTGGGTCTTTTTAATAGTTTCATTGACTGCTTTCCAAAACTGCCTTGGGGTTCTCTTAGACAGATTTTCTAACCCTTTACCCTCGTTAAATCGATACTTTCTTCGAGCAAGTATTTTTTTTACTTTGTTATATCTCGTTCTAGCATGCACAAAACTTCGCATTGACGCATCAGATTTATCTCTAACGAATGTGTTCTTGGCATTATTAAACAGTTTCTTTTCCTTGAAACAATTTTTATCAAACCACTCAAACCATTTGTTATGCTTACGGATATCTGAACTGCGCCTTGACCCCGTATTACAAAAACCCTCAATGGACGCATTACTCAAAATTGTTGTAACACTGTCAACCTCAGAGACCGGGACCGAATTCAGTTCATGTGTCAGTTTACTTAAACAATCCTCGTGTTGTTTGGTTTTATCAACAAATAATTCGGCTTTGCTAGCATCCCAGATTATTCTTTGTGTTTCCTCACTAACGTTGGTTTATCCCTTTCAACCTGTTTACGAAGAAAACTAAAGCTCAACGGTGCGTGATCCGAAAATTCAGTAAATGATAAAATCTTTAACTTATTCAAAGTATGTAAAACTTCACTGCTTAAAAGTAAGTAATCAACAGTGCTCTCCCCTTGCTGGGAACATAAAGTAAAAATACAATTTTCCCTATCTGCTAACAAGCGCCCGTTAGCGATTACACAACCTGTGGTAATACATAGATCAATTAAGCGCCTATCTTGTGCGTCAGTAATTTTATCTCGACCTCTACGAGGTAAAATATCTGCCCTGTTTACAAATGACAAATGTTGATCAATGTACTTATCAAACTCGAAATAATCAGGTTAATCTGAGATACCACTATTAAGTCTCCGGAAAAGTAAATTTTACCAAGTTCGTTGTATTTTAAGGTGTTAGATTCAATTTTATAAAAAAAAATCAAATTCTTCTCTATTAATAACATTAGAAGAAGTCTAAATTACATTACTTACATTTACCTTCAATTGATTAAATTGTGCATTTGTAACAGTAAAAATATTTCTTTTCTATAGTATCACATGCTAAAAAATGATAATTGTAATAATTTTCTAAGGTCTTAGGTTTGTAGCTTTCTATTTCGAAAACTATTTATCACAAATATGCCATCAGAAAGAAAATTTAATTCTAAAAATAAATTATACTAAATGGTTAAATTAAGTATTCATAGACTAATTTTGATCTGAGTAACACTGGTTTAAATTTTACATTTTTCTCTAATAACCAGTATTGGGACAGTGTACAGATAATGTTTCAGAGTGTGTTGGTGATCAATAATTAATACTGTTGTATCTATATGGGGTAAAGGGTTATAGTAACATAAAAGGGAAGTAATTCAAAAAACAATTATTGTAAGTGAACAAAAAAGGGAACTGCTAAATAAAACAAGAGCACTGCAATGCAGAGCAATATACACAAATCAAAGTCATATATGACCTTTGACTCCTAAGTGTGACCTTGACCTTGAAGCGAGTTATCCGAAACATGCACTCTGCACGTTGACTCGGTGTGGTGAACATTTGTGCCAAGTTTCTTTGAAACCCTTCAAACAGTTCAAGAGGTACAGGGCGGACACGAAACAAACTGATATGACCTTTGACCCCTAAGTGTGACCTTAACCTTGAACCGAGATATCGAAAGCTTGCGCTCTGCACGTCATTTTAGTGTGGTGAACACTTGTGTAAAGTTTCTTTGAAATCCTTCAAGGGGTTAAAGTGTTACACAGTGGACACGAAATTGCTACCGGCCAAACGGAGAGAGAGAGAGAAAAGGTACCATTTTCATAACATATACCCATTTTAGCTGTGTGGACTGAAGTACATAAGGTTTTTGGTGTATTTGCAAAAGGAAACACCTCAAATGGGCAGAACAGGGACTAGACCCTAATCCTCTTGGAAGCAAAGCAAATGCTGTACATATACATGTTTAAACAGAGTCTAATGTTTCAACAGTTAAAAGGGGAAACTAGCACTGGAATGTTTTACACATACACAAACAAATGAGGACATCAATTGAAAATTGGCCTAAACCTGAGGCTAGTGTGTGAGCAAACACAAGCATGTCAGACAATTTATTGTTGATAGAGTTATTTTGCAAGTTTGTATCAAATCAAATCATAAATGAAGGAGCCATAACTCTGGAACCCGTTATGTGATCTGACCAGTTATCGAAAGGAAACGAGATATTATGCCAATATAAGTTGTGTGCAAGATTGATTAGAGCTGATTGCATAATGTGGTCTCTACCGTGTTCATTATACAAAAAAAGCAAATTTTGGCCCTTTAAAGTAATTACTTGCTAGTACCATGGGGAAAAATTTGAAAATCATAACATTCAAAACTAGATCTATCTTTTTATCAATAAAAACTAATGTTTCTTCACTGTGAAATTCTAAAACAAGTATGTCTTTGCTATAAAATACAGTATCTAAGACCTCAGACATTGATCCATGAACAACAGAATATGTTGTCATATAACTTTCTTAACAAACGGACATCGCGCTGTTCCCTATACATATTGGGAAAATGGACGACAGTATGTTTACCTCTATTAAACAGTTTCAGAGAAAATGTCATTTGAAGTAAAGTGAGGCAGACAGACGATGAGTGATCACAATGACTCACATTCGAGCATTTTGTGTTCGTGTGAGCTAAAAGTCTTGACTTTTGTCCAATTGTATGCATTGTAAATGAATTACATAGCAGAACATTGGACAAATGATCAACTATATAAATCAGTAATAATTGTTATCTTTCATTTATGGTAAAGATGATTTGTCATTTCCATAGAATTCTTATGCTTATCAATTTTCAGAGCTTATTGATAATCAAGTGCTTTCAAAGGCATTGCGTTCATGTCAAAATATTTGTTCTTGATCAGATAAGTTAGACAGACTGCCTTCTTTATCTTACGTTCAGTAGGTAGCTAACACTTTATCAACACAAACAATGATGATTTTGTCTATCTTAACCAAGACTATAGTTCCCCTAATAGTGGTACAAGTAGCTGCCTCATTTCATCTACAATGAAGACTCAGCCCTTTAATCAAAGTATTGAGCGTTCTGGAAAACCTCCCCCTGGTTTACCAAAAACAAAGTGTTAAAAGAACCCTTGCAAACAAATATTTAACTAGAGCTTTCACTGAAGCCGATGAATACCCCACCTCACCGCCTAGATCAACTCTGAAATATGATCTTAACAATAAAGAAATAAAGGAGAATAAATAAACATGAGCTGTGTGAGGAGACAACGTGCTTAACTATTTCGATGCTGGATCCTAAATAAACGGCATATCGGAGAAAACTAGCGTCACTGAAGATATTAATGCCACAGATGCCGATGGTGATTGTGGACAAGTTTAAGTCAAATGTCAGTAAACTGTAAAATAAATGGAGAGACTTAACGTTATTTTTTTTAAAGTTTATCTATTATTAATTAAATTCCTAAGTATAGAAGGGCACAAATCCTGGATATATTTCTGCGTGAGTAATGTATCTTCTGTCAATTGATGTTGGTAATAATGTAGAGCCATTATTCTAAGTCTGAATTAAGCTCATTCAAAAACTAGAAGATGCTTTTGTAGAAAAGCGCATGTCTCCATCAATGCATAGTCATATAAGCAAGTAGTTAATGGGGGACAGACGCAAAAGTAAGAGACAATGATGGTTGGCTGCAATATGGATCATGTACTTGCCATTTCCAATCATCCCACTAAGTTTTACCTTTATGGGTCAAGTAGTTTTTAAGTTACTGACTGGAAATTGCTTTCCATTTTCAGGCCCCTGTGACATTGTCCTCATTTAGAGTGACGCCAAAATCTACAGGGGTTATCTACTTTGCATGCCCCATCATCACATAAACTTTCAACATTCTAGATCAAGTGGTTCTCAAGTTATTGAGCGGAAATGGTTTTCTATGTTGAAGCCCTTGACTTTACTCCAAAATCAATAGGAGTCATGTACTCTGCATGACCAATCATCCTCTGCATGAACATCATCCTATGAAGTTTCAACATTCTGGGTCAAGTGATTCTCAATTTATTGACCAAAAATTGTTTTCCATGTTCAGGCCCCTATGACCTTGACTTTTAAACAAGAGTAATCCCAAAATCAATATAATCCTCTACTTTGCATGACCAATCATCCTATGAAGTTTCAACATTCTGGGTCAAGAGGTTCACAAGTTATTGATTGGAAATGGTTTCCCATGTTTAGGCCCCTGTGACCTTGAGCTTTGATGGAGTGACCAAAAAATCAATAGGGATCATCTACTCTGCTAGACCAATTATCCTATGAAGTTTCAAAATTCTTGGACAAGTGATTCTCAAGTTACTGACCGGAAATGGTTTTTCATGTTCAGGCCCCTGTGGCCTTGAACCTTGATGGATTGACCCCAAATAGGCGTCATCTATTCTGCATGATTAATCATCTTATGAAGTTTCACCATTCTGGGTTAAGTTGTTCTCAAGTTATTGATAGAAAATGGTTTTCCATGTTTAGGCCAATTTGACCTCTGATGGAGTGACTTCAAATTCAATAGGGTTCGTCAACACTATAAGCCCTGCAACCCTATGAATTTGAAGGTTCTATGTCAAATGGATCGGAAATAAAGTATGACGGACGGACAGGAGGATGGACAGGGCAAAAACAATAAGTCCCCTTGTGTGTAGGTGGGTGGGTGGGGTGTTTGAGGGAGACGTAATAGGAGATATCTCCGTGACGTCATACGATAACATCTGTTTATCTGGTGGGCAAAACATATGTTTCAACATCGTTTGTGTATGGGATAGGAGTTTTTAACTTTTGATAACTTTTCCGTTTATTTTTGGATTTTCAGCATTAAAAAAGATTTATAATACAAGTTTCCTATTTCCAAATTCAAATATCTGTTTTAAATGAATAACCATTTTAAATGATATATACTTTTAATAAAGGCTTAGTGGTGTTCAAAACTTTTAGATAAAACTGCAAGTTAAGCGTTCATGATTTATCCAATCTATTTCAAAATTATTATTAAAAGTAACTAAAAAATTGCTTGTTTTTTAACCTTACCATAGATTTAAAAGTTACTGACATAATTTGCGTTTTAAGAAAGTTTAGGCCGTAAGTAAAACACCACTGTTTACAAAAAAGATTGACATTCGGCGTTTGCCCACCCGATCACGGTCTTCTAGAAATAGAAAATACAAGAGATTTGTATACTAACACGATCTCTTCCATAACATCTAGGTAGTGGAAATGGCATACCTTCTCGATATGGTTAACACTTATGTCCACTTATCTTCAAATCCCTTGATAAAGAGAGTTATAGACTAGACAAGAAACATCTTTTACTTCTAAGTGTGACCTTGACCTTGGAACTATGGGTCAGCGTCTTGCGCATGACACGTAGACTGAGTATAGGGAACATTTTTGCCGAGTAATTTTAAAATCTCTTCATCAATGGCAGAGTTTGGACCGGACAACAGACAGACGATGTTAACCTTAAACCTCTAGGTGTGACCTTGACATTTGAGCTAGACGTCTAGGTCTTGCGCATGAAACGTTGTCTAATAAATAGTGAACATTTATGCAAAAAATATATCAAACTTTATTTATGGATTGCAGATTTTTAGTCCGGACAATAATTTACACGGATGCACGCACACATACTGACTATTTTTATATGCCCACCTTCTGAATAGTAATACTAATAAAAAAGTTAAAAGGGGAAATAACTCTGTCAAAATTCAATTCAAAATTACTAGGATTGTTTCTCCTGGTGTAAACTAATACCTATTTTAAGTTTCAAGTCATAAGCTTTGACAGTAGCAAAGATATTTGATTTTATCAAAACCTTTTACCAACAACGAGGACGTGTGCAATAGCTCTACTTTTTCAATTCTTAAGTGTTAAAAACAGATTTCTGATAAAAACATTTCCTCAAAATATAAGAAATTTAAAAGTTCTAAACTGCCTGCTTAATTTTTCAAACTGGTTATTTTTGGTAGAAACCTTCTGAACCAGTGACACCAAAACTGTTCTCTCCGTTTTTTTCCAGTGACCACTTGCGCAACTGTCCCAGCAACTTGTGTGAGACAAAAAGGCCTGCGGTCCTGCAACATCTGAAAAAAGATGGAAGCGAAGCATATATCTCAGATCAAACAATCTCAATGCGAAGAAAATCTGAAATATTACAAGCATGCCCCTCAAAAGAACTTCTCCACGAAAATTTGTATAACAATCTCTTCTCCTGAAAATGTCACTCAGATATAAAACTTCGAAACTGAGTCTTACATATGCAACATTATGTCAAATTTTACAATTAAATTAAAACAAGAGGGTCAAGATGACCCTTTACCACTTAACTGTTAAAGATGCAAGTTTCATGAACATAGGGTCATAAATGTTGCCTCTACAGTGTGAAAAAGCTTTTCCTTTGAATTGAGTAGTGACCTTACTTTTTACCCAACATGACTAAGTCTCAATCTTAGCATAGGAATAATGAAGATAAACATTCTTACCAAGTTTCGTGAAAATAGGCTACAGGTAATAAATATGACCTCTAGAATGTGTACAAGTTTTTCCATGGATTAAGCATGTAATGTAGTTTCAAAATTGGCCTAGGAATCATCAAGATAAACATTCTAACCAAGTGTCATGAAGATAGGGTCATAAGTGTGGCCTCAAACATGTTAAAAAGTTATTTCTTTGATATGACTGGGTTATCTAGTTTTCGACCCCATATGATTTGCATAGGAATTATCAAGGTTAACATTCTGACCAAGTTTCATGAAGACAATGTCATAAATGTGGCCTCTAGAGTGTATGGTTTCCCTTTGATTTGACCTAGAGACCTTGTTTTTGATCTCACATGACCCAGTTTCGAAATTGGCACAGAGAATCATCAAGACAAACATTCTGTGCAAGTTGCATAAATGAAACCACTAAATGGCTGAAATGGCCAAAATAGAAAATTAACAAGCTTAAAATTAACCTATTTTAGCTCTTTCAGGGGCCATAACTCTGGAACCAATGATCTGAACTAACAAATTCATTATGGAATCCCAGATCTATTGTTATTAAAGATATTTCGTTAGTCTGCATCAAATCAAATCAATAATGCCTGTGTATGGCAGCAAAATTCAAAATAGCAAATTTTGTGTCTTTAATGGGCTTTAACTCTGGAACCCATGTTGGGATCTTGCCAGTTTTTGAAAGGTTCCCAGATAGTATGCCAATACATGTTGTGTTTGATTAAAATTGATTGCAAAATGTGGTCTCTATCACGTTCATAAGAAATTGCTTAGTGCACAAAATGAATAAAATCCTGCCTCGTTCATGGTATTGTTATCTCACTTCCACAATTGCTTTAAAAAAAGCAGTTATAATGGTTGAACTTGCTGCGATAGTATTATTCTACCATATTTTTGTTTTCTGGATTTTTTGCTTGCTGTTTCGTTTTTAAGAAAGAGTATTAATTTTACAATATTACAGAAAAGTACATAATTTGGATTTAAAACATATTCATAAAAAATATTTACCCATTCACGCCTCCAAGCAATTGTCTTAGGTAAGTTCTGACTAATAAAACCATGGTAGACAAGACAGCCAATTCCAATCTAAACCTCTCATTGTCCGAATGATCTCATGTCGTGTTTGTCGGATGCTAAAAATGTAAGATTCGCAACACAGTAATGCATTATATAGTTCATAATTTCAGGAATGAAGATTTATACTCTATTCTAAATAAAGGTCATCAATATGTCTTCTGCCTGTTTTCCTTCAAAATCAAGTAAAATATTTCCGGCCCAGTTTCACTGTAAGGCCTTGACCTTATACCTAGTGTCCTTGCTCTGCACATTGTCTGAATGAGTTCAACAATAGTGATGCTTGTTATATGAAAATATTCCCAATGGTTCAGCGGATATGATAAATGGACAGACATACTGATGGACAACCATGCATGACTCCAAAGTAGCCCCCGTTATTTTTTTCATACATGGGGCATGCTTACTGAAAATCATTTATTACAAACAGCGATATCTGCAGTACTTACTCCACATAAAAAAATATCTTACAGCAAATAATACTTACACTTATTTAGACATTTTGCTGGATATGGTTGGTAAATATAACAAAAGAAAACATTCTAGTATAAAAATGACACCTACTGATGCCAGTTAAACTTAAATAAAGGTACTCTTTACTTTAATTTATATGGTAATTTAAAGATATCAAAGAGTAAACCAAAATTTAAAATTGGTGATCGAGTTCGCTTAAGCATTTTGAAAAAGGATATACACCAAACTGGACAGAGGAAATATTATAATTGATAAAATCCATACCACAAATCCCAGAACATACACTGTAAAAGATTTGAATAATGTAATAAGTCCGGGTTCATTTTATGAGCAAGAACTTTTACCTGCTAAACAAGAGGATTTTAGAATAGAAAAAAGTTATTAGACGAGACTATCAGAACAAAAAAACAAGCTTTAGTAAAGTGGAAATGTTACAGTGTAAATTTTAAGAGCTGGATACTATTAAGTGAGCTGGAAGAAACTAATTAAATTTAAGAAAATATATTATATAAATGGGTAAAATTCTAATTTCTAATCGAATAGAAACAACAGATCAATTAATATGTTACTTGACTAAATTTGCTGCTGCTTACAGAAAAATGTTATAAGTTTTGTGGAAGAGTAAATACGGACTGCAGATTACAGAAAGTATATTGGTTGCTCGGCTGCATTAGCACTTGATCTAGCTATTCCTAGATTTGAAGCAGTTGCTGGCGCTGTTCCATCAATAATTACTATATTTGTTAATAGACTAAAAGTTGAAGACAAGAAAAAAATTTTAAAATTACATCATCAAAAAATAAAACAACTAAGAGCAAAAGCAAGGATCGGGAAAGTAAATAAAGAAGATTCAAATAAAGTTATTCAAGATATTTTTACAATACTGTTAGAAATGCAGAAAGAAAAAAACTATTCAATGCCTTTTGAAATACATATATGAAGTAATTTAAACTTAACGGATATAAAAATGAAAAAGAAGAAGAGTTGCATTAAATAGATTTATTTTTACGTGCGTTTTTTAAAGATTTTATTATTATATTATATAAATGGTTAATAGAAATGTAGATAGAATGATTATGCCAAAATTATCTAGCACTTTAGGAAAAATAATAAATAAAGATAAAAATTCATACAAGAAGTACTAAAAAGAAGAAACGTTATTAAATCAAAACTTGACCAATTAGTAAGCGATGAATATAAAAGACATGTGATTGATAAATTGCCTAATGTTATAGATCCTTATTTATTTTAATGGGATTGTGGTTGTTTAATGTCAGTGCCTCCGGTAGAAGAGAAAAGTAATGTACCCTTGGGTATCAGCACCTCTGGTTTTTAAAAGATTATGTGATTGCCCAAGGCTAATTAATCATCGAAACAATTATAAAAGAGTTATCGCAATCGATTGTGACACTAATGAAAAAGAAACATATAGCACTTAAGCAGCATCTCAAGACCTTAATATTAATTCTGGCTTAATAAAAATGTGCTGTGAAGGGAAAAACAGAGTAAAAAGCGTAAAAACGAAAGCAAATGGGAGAAAGTATTAATTTAATTATTTGACGGCTGTAAGCAACAGGGGATTGGAATCCACCTCCTCTTAATTTTATTATTTTTTTAATTTATTTATTTTTATTTATTTTTTTTTTTTTTGCTTAGCGATAGTTTTTCTAAATATGATATATAGATGACTGTTAGAAAAATTGAAAGGTTTTCAAATCTATATATCATGAAATTTGAAATTAAAATGACATATAGACTTGATCCAAAAATCAATTATATTTAACCATAGAAGACTCTTTTGATATTTTTAAATCTGAACTTAAAACTTTAAAAGGTATAAAAATAAAAGATATTTTAAAAATAACGTTTGTGAAAATTAGTGAAACAGATACAATATCAGCTTATTTTCAATCAAAGGCTTTAATTATTAGAGAACTTTAAATAAAAAAAAACACTTTACGTCAAGCTTTTGATGATATAATAAATAGGATTGGTAATTGGATTTCAGACGGAAGTTGCTGGAGAATAGAGTCAGTTGATGCTCATTATATAAACATATATAAATATACACCGCTGGCTGCTTCAAGTTATTTAGAATTACCAAAGCAATTACAACATCCAATGAAAAGATGAATAAATATAAAGAATGATGATAATGAATGATTTAGATCGTATCATTTAGCTTACAAATTTCCTGTTGAAAACAAAAGAAAAAACCTCAAAGAGTTTCAAATTACAAGAAGCATATAGAAAAACTTAATTATAAAGGAATAAAATTTCTTGTTACAAAAAAATCAAATACCTAAAATAGAAACCCAGTGTGATATTTCATTTAATAAATTTAGTGATGAAGATAATAATGTTTATCCATTGTACATATCAAAAATTCAATATAAAGAACACTGTGACATGTTGTTTGTAAATAATGACAAAAAAGCACATTATGTTTGGATAAAAGATTCCAATATGTAATGTTTAAAAAAAAAATATCAATATAAAAAACATTTTTGCAAATCATGTTTACAACATTTTTCTCAAGAAAGAATATTAAATGAACATATTCTAAATTGTTTAGCTATTAATGGTGTTCAAGCTGTAAAAATATCAAAAGAGGGAAGGAAAATACATTTTAAAAATTATCACAAAGGCTTAGCCGTAACTTTTGTAATTTGTGCTGATTTTGAATGAATCAATAACTGAAGAAAAAAAAATCTACTGCTTTGCCGTCACCTAAATCTTCATTTACTGGGACAAAGACGAAGTCTTCGGAAAGTTACACTTTACCATATCAAAAACATACAGACTGTGATTACAGTTATAAAGTGGTTTGTTGTTATAAAGATAAATATACTAAACCAACACAAGTTTACAGAAGTCCTAATGCAGTTTATAGGTTAATTGAGAAAATTCTTGAGGAAGAGGAATATTTTAAGAAAATATTTCATGAAAACTTTAACAAACATTTAAAAATGTCTAAAAAAAACAAACAAACATGTCAAATTTGTGGAAAAGAATATAAGGAAAAAAAAAACTAAAGTAAGAGACCATTGTCATATAACAGGACAATTTATTATTGAATGTGATATTTAATACCCAAAAGAACTGCATGATTTTCACAATGATTATCCTTTAGCTCCAAAAAAGATATCAATTCAAGATCACTGGCTTTCAAATTATAGTAAAAATATTAAAACAAAATTTGAAATAGGAAAAAGTAATGCTAACAAATTAATTCAAATTTTAATGAAAAAAAAAATCAAAACTATGTTGTTCATTATAAAAATCTTGAACTATATGCACAATTAGGATTAAAAGTAACAAAAATACATAGTATATTAACTTTTGACGAAAGTCCTTGGTTAAAAGGATATATTGACTTTAATACTCAAAAGCGATCTAAAGCAAATAATTCTTTTGAAAAAGACTTTTTTAAACTGATGAACAACACTGTTCGGTAAGACGATGGAAAATTTACGCAAAATAATCAATATTAAATTAACACATGATGAAAATCTTTTATTGAAGTATATAGCGAAACCTTCATTTGTTGGTTTAGCAATGTTTAATAAGAATTTGTTTGGTATTCATAAAATAAAAGAAAGTTTATTATTAAACAGACTTTGTTATGTTTGAATGTGTATTCTTGATTTATCTGGATATGTAATGTATGATTTTCATTATAATTACATTAAGGAAAAGTATAAAGATTTAGCAATTTTTTTATTCTTTGACACTGAGTCGTTATCTTATGAAATAAACACCAAATATGCATATAAGGCATTTTATGAAGATTCAGAACTGTTTGATAATAGTGATTATGATAGTAATTCAACATTTTATTTCGATAATAATAAAAAAGTAATTTGAAAACTCAAAGATGAAGCTGCCGGAATTCCCATCGTGAAATTTGTTGGATTAAGAAGTAAAATGTATTCATATTTATTAGAAAATGAATTAAATGTTTAAAAATGTCAAATAATTAAAAAAAAATAATAATAAAAGAAACATGTGGAAAACAATAGTTCATGAACATTACAAAGATATTTTGTTTAATTCAACCCAAAATAACCACACCTTTAAAGTTATTCGTTCTTATAAGCACACTCTTTCCAGTTATGTTATTAATAAAACATCTTTATCATGTTATGACGATATAAAAACAATGGAAATAAACCAATTTAATAGATAGAATCTGACATAACATCCGGGATATTCTCTCATTACTGATTCAGTTTAGTTTAATTTTATTATTTATATTGAAAACATTTGATTTGTTTATCCGCTCCGATGTTTTATTTTCCTGTTCATTTATTTGACTCCAATTATCAGGTCCACTCCGCCAATCAAAATTAATTATATCAAAACTATATTTAAGGAAAACGATGTTAATGTTGACTTTAATTATGTAATCCCCACCTTGTTGGACTAGAAATACATCTTTTTCCTCAAATGTATTATTTTTTTTACTAAACCCGTTATACTTTTTCTTCGTGAGTTTAATTCCCAGACCCGTTAAATTTTGTCTTTTTTTCTACTTTAATACAATTCAATGAAGACAAAATGAGTAAGTAAATCTAGTTCTAACATGTTCACTAAAATTATATGTCACAATTAACGTCTAAATACACTTCACCTTTAATATGATCTAATGCTTTTAAAGCTTTCCTGTGATATTTTTAAACCTGTACGAGTTAGTTTTATTACACTTCACTTTAGTAAAAGCATTGCCCGACCGTAATTTTATTGTTGATTGATTTATAGATGCTACCGATTCTATACGCAAATAAGAAAAAAAAACAACATTAAATTAGAAACCAGAGAAAAACAAACCTATACAAAGTATGTAATGCAAACTGTAAAAAAATGGGTTCAAACTCTCGACGAAAAGGTATAATACGAATACTGTATCTACGATGTTCCGTTTGGACAATCGTGACGTTTTATTGAATCCTAAACCGCGATGTACGATGGTACGATGACGAAACAACGATGGTACGATGGTGAAAACACGATTGCACAATAATGAAATCGCAATGATGCGATAGTAAAATAGTGGAATGTCGATGTAAAATCGCGTTTTCATCATCGTACCATCGCATTCTAACCATCGTGTCATCGTAAAATCGAGTTTTCGTCATCGTACCATTGCGTTTTCACCATGGTGCCACCGCGTTTTCATCAATGATCATGTACCATCGTATTATCACCGTCGTACCACCGCGTTTTCACCATCGTACCATTGCCCTCCAATGGTGATGCGCAGTGGTACAGAATATGTGTCATTAGAATAGTGGCCTTGAAGATTTTAAAGTTTTAATGAACTGAGTACTGAATATTTTGTAAAACATTTTGCAAAACAACAGAATCGATATGGTAAATTTCTTCTCACAAAATACCTTGAGATACAGTCATCTATTGTTGAACTACTGATATCTAACCGGAAGGCGATGGTGAAATCGTGGTTGTACGATGGTGAAATCGCGAAGGTACGATGGTGATAATGCGCTGGCACGATGGTAAAAACGCGATAGTACGATGGTGAAATCGCGATGGTACGATGGTGATAACACGATGGCAAGATGTTGAAAACGCGACAGTACAATGGTGATAACACGATGGCACGATTGTGAAAACACGATGGTTCGATGGTGAAACTGCAATGGCACGATGGTACCATCATTGTTTCATCATCATGTCATTGTACCAACGAAGAATTATGTTATGTTTCATGTAAATATATGAAACAGTGGCGGCATTTTGCTTTTCGGTGATATTTTTTTTTTAAATTACAAATCACAATGTGTTGGTAGGTCATTATAAAGCTATAAATATAAATTTGTGTAAACCTTTAAAATTATAATTTTCAAAAACATCCCCCCATTTAATATGATGATTTTTGAAAAACACATTTAAAATAAAGATGTCGATAAAGAAGAAATTTTGTTAAAGCACTTCACGTTTTAAGTTGTCTTATTTTGCATATTGCTTAGAAGTGGATGGGGTTTGATCTTGTGTTTTATTCTCGATAAAAGCTTCGAAAGAGGAGTTGCTTTTGCAACAGTTTTCATATTTTTAAATACATCAATTTTATTGACTTTTTATTAAGATTGCACTAGAAAATCTCGTTGGAAATGAAAAAAATGTCCGAAAATGGGTGACAAATGCCGAAAACGAAAGTTGGAAATAAATTTGTGATAAAATACCTATGTTTTATTCCTTTTTTATCATCATAGCTATTCAGTACTTACAATTTGATCTTATCAATAGTATTCTTTATTTGTTTTGCCCGAAATAAGCCTCGGCGGTAATATAAAATGTGCTATAGATCGTAATGGCGACTAACGACCGGCCGTTTATATAATCGTATCAAGCGCAAAAGATGATTATAATTATCCAATTTGTTATTCACTAATCTAATTATCGCCAATTGACTGCCTAATCAAATGAAATTATTGCAATTCAGTAACGGCTGTTATATACAGATTTCGTCTAAATAGATTATCAATTTTTCACACCTTTTGGTTAGTAAACACTGAAAAAAGCAAAATTCGTAGTCTTGCAGACAGACATAGCTTCGTGTAATTTTCGCCAATTAGAAATTTTCGGAGCCACATTAAATTTATTGTCTCAAATGACTAAAGTGGCGATCGACAGAGTGACCCCTTGCTGATATGGATAAGTGACAGTATACACATCTTATCTTTGCTGTTCAATATGTATGGAAAAAAACATTGAAATAAAAGTTGAAATTAAAATGAAACAATGTATCAACTCGGAAAAACAACAACGCGAAATACAGCCCTAACAGTTACTTAGTCATGCTATATACATGTAGTGAAATTCAAATACAGTTTTAGTTCATACACTATTTGGTAGCGAACATGCAACCTAACGGTATTGCTTCTAGATTTGATTGACATGTTATTTCTGGGCAGTCAAAAAGTTAAGTAATATTTTTAACATAGGCAAACTGAAACTACATATTTACTTAATTGACACAAGACGAACATCCAAAATATGTATAGAATTGTACATACTTTACATATTTTCAAAAATGGGTGGTTGTTGCTACCCTAATCGAGGCTTTAACAGGATTTCGTTTGTTTTTACACAAAGACAATCATTAAATTTAAAGATTTTTCAGTCTATAAAACTACAGGTTTTCCAAATGTTAATGTCATCAGTATTTATAGAAAAGCACTAATCACCTTCATAAGCTTAATTGCAACTTTAACAGATTTAATACACCCAACATGTAAAATTATACTAGGACTACTGCACTCACACTGATGATGGACAAGTGGTTTAAAATCAGCGTATTAAACCACATTGCAACTGAGGCTGCTGATACATGTCAGCAGCCCGATAGCTCAGTCGGTATTGTATTCGCACTGTTAGCATCCAGGTAACTCAGGTGCTACAGCATTCACTGTTTGTTCCAAAGCCCAGGTATAGCTACACATTTTCCTCATCCTGTGACATTTGCAGTACCCAGAACTGATCAAAGTGCTCGGAAATGGATGTCACTGAGACAGATATAAATATATGAAACGCTTCTGAAAATGTCAATTGACATTTTTGAATTATTAATCCAGTTTGACAGATTATTATTTTGATATTTCTATTAGTTTTTAACATTATTTATGACTTGTTAATGTACAATGACGAAATTTACACACCCCTCTATCCGTAGCATCCTAGATACTTTCTGGCTGTAGTTTCTACGCTTACAATGACCGAAAGATCTTGGTGGATATTTGTCTTGTCTTCGTTGGATATTCACCGGAAGTTTACATGTACGGTCCGGTACGATTATACCTGTTGTAAAATTAATTTGTGCTTAGATCATAGGCTACAATTTTCGTTTTGAATGTTTGAACTGTTTACTAACGAACTATCCACTATTCCAGAAGTAGCTTTACTGCAAAATTAAGTTACTTCATCAAACTGTTCTAGAAATAAAGAGTATGAATATGTTGCAACTCCGATCCCAAGTTTGAAAAAATGCCATACTCGACTAGGAGGTTCTGTCTTACCAATATATATTTTTATTAGACCTTTAACATTCAAAATTTAATGGGAAGAATGTTAAGGTTCCTAATACATAATTATTAGTCATTTTCATTATATTGCTCAATATTATATTTTTGTAAACCGTTAGGCTTTCATATAAGGCAGCTTTTTCCATACCATAAAAATGCATACATTCCAGTTGCTTAAATCATAAGGCACTTAAATCAACATGGAAACGGGCAGTTAGTAGGTGTTGTATTAATAATAATAAAAAAAAGTTATACCCAGTTCTAACCAGTCCCTTATGCCAATCACTAATAAAGATATTTATTTTCTGTTTTATTTCATTGATGTACGTCTTTAGGACCTTCTGGTAATTTCCTGTTTTATCCTTTTCACGTATACCTTCAGTGTCTTATTATACCTGGAGGTGTGGCTGGTGGATGCACATTCTTGTTTTTAGCACGTCATTTGACACAGGGGCTAATGTCACTTTAGTAAACCTTTTACATATGCATGAACTTGGTATCCATTCGACACCGTAAAATATTTCTTTAAAAAACATATATTTTTTTTACTCTAGACGCACGTTTGAGATTAAATAAATAGGCAATTATAATGTATAAAGTATACGATTTTAAATTTATTCCTTTAATTTTCATGCTAAATGTAAATTGACATTGATATTAACAGACTTTCCGCACTTACTATCATGTATCCGTTATCAACCCTGTTAGCTATAATATCATGTGCTTCGTACATTTGTCATCTGATTTTCCGCCAAATAGTACCATTTGAAAGAATGTCTCTCACTGGTCATCATCAGTGCTTTAGTATATCAAATGAAAATTGTTGCTGCATTTTATACATTTGGTGCAGGAGATATCGATTATTGCACCATTCATAGACCCCAACTAAGTTTAAAAAAAAATCAACTTAATTAAATTTATTTTGCGATAAACATATAATATTTAATTCTAATACAATTCAGAATCTTTCGTAAAGCCTTTGTTTTTTATGCCGATTTCGGGCAGGAACAAACAAGGAAAAAGCGTGTACAAACAAGGAGATTCCCTTGAGCATGCGCTGTTGTTAACGTTTTATATATACTGTTGCGGGTCCGGCGCAAGTAAATTATCGATGCCGAATCAGTTTTGGCCCAAGTCTTAAGAGCAGACAAAACATGCTACAGACTAAAAAATAAAGCAAAACACTGAGCAACTAAAACGTGCATAATTAAATACAAGCAATCAGCACATGAATAATACCGAGTAAACTAAACACAAAATGTTTGACAGAGGGCGGAAAAAGCAAGAGTGAACATAACAGCAATTATATGAGAGCAACAAGAACAAAGCAAACAGCACATGCATAATACTTAATAATACTAAGCACGCAAGAAAAAAACAAAAACAAAACCATATTGGTTGACAGAGGGCGGGAAATGCAAGAACTGAAAACAAGCACTTGATGAAAATAAATATATAGCATCAGTTTTAATGGACTTTTCCAAAGCAATTGATTGTTTACCACACGACTTACTTATTCTTAAATTAAAAAGCTATGGTGTATCTTATAATTATTTTAACTTGATTGTTAGTTATCTAAGTGAACGAAAACAGTGTATCAAATTAGGTCAGGTCAAAAGTGATTTTCAAGAAATATATAAAGGGGTTCCTTAAGGCTCAATATTAGGTCCTGTGCTTTTTAATATCTTCCTTAACGACATATTTCATTTTGTTCAAGATAGTCAACTTTATAATTATGCTGATGATAATACGTTATCCTTTGCAAATCATGACTTAGACACAGTTAAATCCACCTTAGAGCGTGACAGCACATCTTTGATAAAATGGTTTTCAGATAATAAAATGCAAGCCAATCCAGACAAATTTCAGGCAGTAGCTATAGGACCTAAAACAAAGAAATGTAATATTACTTTCGATTTGGCTGGAAATAAAATAAACCGTGATGATGAAGTAAATCTGTTAGGTGTTACTATTGATTTTAGGTTAAACTTTGAGACTCATATTTCAAATATTTGTAAGAAAGCTTCCAGACAATTAAATGTTTTAAAACGTATTGGTAGGCATCTATGCAAATTAGGAAAACTAAATATATATTATTCTTTCATTCTCAAATTTCAATTTTTGTCCTTTAACATGGCATTTCTGTGGGGAAGTAAATACCAAAAAGATAGAAAACATTCAGAAAAGGGCCTTAAGATTAATCTACAACGATTATCATTCAGATTATGAAGTGCTATTAAGTAAATCCCAACTCCCAACTTTAAAAATTAGACGGCTAAGATATATGGCTATAGAAACTTTCAAGATAATTAACAAGCAGTCACCATCCTATCCTCATGATTTAGTTAAAATAAAAAATAATTCTTATTTTTTTAGATACACCAACACTGCTGAAATCCCACAGGTAAGAAGCACAAGATATGGTCTCAAATCTTTCCGTTCAGCGGCACCCAGACTCTGGAACTCATTACCCCAACATTTCAGAGATGTTACCGGGCTAAATCAGTTCCGGAGTCTGATTAGCTCGTGGGACGGGCAGATTTGTAGACGTTCTTGTTGCTCTAATTAAATTATTTTTGTTATTTTCAGTTCTTGCTTTTCCCGCCCTCTGTCAACCAATATGTTTTTTTTTTTTTTTTTTTTCTAGTGTGCTTAGTATTATGCATGTGATGTTTGCTTTGTTGTCGTTGCTCTCATATAATTTCTGTTATGTTCACTCTTGCTTTTTCCGCTCTCTGTCAACCATTTTATGTTTAGTTTACTCGGTATTATTCATGTGCTGATTGCTTGTATTTAATGTAATTTTTTGATATAGCAGGTAGTATACGGACTGGACGGTAATTTCCTTTGTCTAAAGTACTCATTTTCTTATGTAAATGTGTCACTTGCGCTATTTTAAAATTTTCTTGGAAAATAGATGTTTCAAAGGACTTATTCACCATAGAGGTAATATGGTTTGAGACAGTTTGCTTTGATAATTTAAGTAACTTTGGGGAGATACCATCAATGCCAGTGGCTTTTTAATACTTAATTTATCTGTTTGTTTATTTACAAAAGAGGGTTCAAAGTTCTGACTGAATATTATTATTTGAATTTATTGCTGTTATACTAGGGTGTTTTTCATCTACTGGTATTGTATCATTTCCAATGTTTTGGGCAACATTTACAAAGAACTGATTAAAAATATTACATATTTCTTGCTGGTCTGTTATTATATTTCCTCCCTCACTTAAAATAGTATCTTTCTGAGTTGCATTTCCCTTATTTGTCAAGAAAGGTTTTACAGTAGACCAAAGTTAGAAGATTTACAACCCCCGACACAACGATCAATGAAATATTTATCCATAGATTTTCTCCTGATGCTAGTTACTAAGTTTCTCTGTTTTCTAAAGTTTTCCCAGTTATTTAATGTTTTGTGTTTATTATATTTATTTAATAACATCCTCTTTTAGTAAATTGCATTTTTTAACGTTTTGTTCATGAAAGGAGATGGTCTTTGTATTACTCTCTTCTCTTTTATTGGAGCATGTAAGTTTGCAGTTTCCAGAAAAATATCACTGAAATCACTGTACATTTTATTTACATCCGCTTGAGAAATATCTAATTTTAAAAGATTGGCTTTAAGATCAGAATTAAAATTGTCTTCGTTGAAATGCTTAAAACTTCTGTAGGAACAAAATACTTAATCTGAAAAGCCTTATCTAGGGGAATGGCACCAAGAAAACAGATCTGTTCGCAGGAAGAAGTTGTTTTTTTTCTCGCTGTCGAATAGGTCATACCCGTTTGACTTAGTCTTATCTTTTGAATAAAGAAGATCAACCTGAATGAGTACCAGGTCAAACACCGCTAACTATTAAACATATTTTATTCGACTGTGTGGACTTTGTTACACAACGCAGTACATATTATGACGTTCAATCTTTGAAAGGGTTATTTGAAAACGTTTCAGTCGGAAATATTTTATCGTTTTTACAGCAGATAGGAATATATCCAAAAATCTAACATTTCATATCTTTGTATACAGCTACCAATATTATTATGTTTGCAACTGATATTTTACCATATACGTATATACATTTTTTATTAACTGATATTTGATATGCTTCACATTTTACATGGATGTTTTTAGTTATTTTTTACATTATTCATAGTGTTCTTTACATTTATGCATGGATGTTTTAGGTATACTTTACATTTGTATATCAATGTTTATGCTTTACAGTTGGCGTTTGCAATATGACTTCTACTCAGCGATATATGACCATTTTTTGTCGATTCGCCGTAAAACCCAACTCACTCACGCACTCACTTAATTTGAAAAAAATGTATTTTTGATGTACATGTGTAGTTTATTAGCGTAACCAGAATGAAAATGATGTAATCAAACTTGTAACTTAAAATACAGTTGAGAGTCGATACATTATACAATGTCTAAAGAGTTTAACGTGTTATCGACTCTGCTATAACTGTTAATTAAACAGAGATAAATGGATATTTCAATCAGTGTTTCTGATCTACTTTCTTTTTTGGAATAACTATTCATAAAATAATTTCAGAAACAGAAAACAATAACACATGAGATTATCAAAATTTACAACCGCCTTATTTGCGAAAATAATTTTCAACCAAAATTTTTCAAATTTCTCCCGGCAGCAAAACTTGCCCGATAACCAAATTCCTCGGAGAGATATGATGATGTCATAATCTGCGTACTTCTTGTGGCAAAAAAACATGCGAATTTAAAGAGGAAAACTCTAGAGGGGTCGATATATGAAGGGGGTCGACATAAGATAAGTAACTGTTTTGAAAACGCGGAGGCTATAACCTTACTCTGCAGCTGTATATATAAAGGTTATTTAAAGCACATATGTGTATTGGCTGTGAACTCGATAGATTTTATTCACTGTGTATTGATCAGAACATTCATGGATAAAATCATAATATTTAGTCGCTTAAAGCACATGTGTACTGACTGTAAATTTAGTAGTGTATATTTACAGGTCATTTAAAGCACATATGTGTATTGGTCGTGAACTCGATAGCTTTATTTACTGTATATCGATCAGACCATGTATGGTAAAATCTTAATATATACTCGCTTAAAGCACATGTGCATTGACTGTAAATTCAGTAGACCTGTGTAGCAACGCAGAAGTAGTGAACGATATATATTTAAATGTCATTTAAAGCACATGTGTATTGACCGTGAACTTAATAGGCACAGTTGTGTATATGGCAGCCTATCATATCACGGATTAAAAGTAGATAGTGTACAGCATGCGTTAACATTCTGTGTGTTGAATATTTAAGTGTCATTTAAAGCACATGTGTATTGACCGTGAACTTAATAGGCAAACTTGTGTATATAGTAGCCTATAATATCACGCGTTTGATATAGATAAATGTACATTTTTTTTTTTATTTATTCACGGCGTATTGTTCAGACTTTTTTATAATTTAATTCACACAATTTTAATGAAAATAAGTTCCAAAATAATAAACTTTGCAATGCCATTACTTGTTAATTGCTTTAAAGTTGTTTTTGTTTGTATAAATGCAATAGCACCTGATACATTTAGTATGAATATGCAACTATGTACATGTTCTATTTATATACGGAAGTGTCTTGTAACCTTTGGGTTATGTTCTATTAAGGATGCCATGTAATTTAAAAAAAAAATACATCTTTGAGTTTAAATTAATAATGTTTATATCCTTTTTATGTTTTCTTTTAATGAAATCTTGCATATAATTTCGATTAATGTGCAAGGCCTAAGAGACAGGTTGAAGTGTGCTAGAGTTCACCAATGGTTAATCCGACAAAGAGCTAATAGTGTATTATTGCAAGAAACGCATTTTGCGAAAGACTTAATGCTAAATTTAGATAAAGAATTCAATGACTGGGAAATGTTTCATAATAGTAAAAGGTGCTCTATCTTAATAAGTAAACAGATAAGTGTTAATGTAGCTGATACTTCAAGTGAGGTAAATTGAAGATATGTTCTTATTGATATAGAAGCAAATATTAATCTTTATTCCTTGTTAAACATTTACGCACGTAATGATAAAAAGACAATAAATCTATCTTTGAGACTATCTTAACAGTTTTAAAAGATCATTCTTCTGGTGTAAAGGTAATTGGAGGAGACTTTAATGAAGTTCTTGAGCTTCATGATAGAATTACAAAGTCTGCGAACACAAACAACCAGAGCATAGTTTCTGGTAGTAACCTTAACAAACTAATTAAGATTTATAACCTTTCTAATATTTGGAGGGAGTTCAATGAAAATAAAAAGCAAAAAAAATATACAATCCCTTTGATTTACTCTACAGACATTAGACCTGCAATAATTTAAAGTACTGACCATCAATATCCATCAAATTAAAAATCCAATTAAAAGGAGGCCCAGGCTATTGGAAACTTAACAACACTTATCTTGAAGATGAAGAATATTGTAAACTTGTTCATGACATTATTGACAGATGTAATAACTTACCACTAGATAATAAAGTTAAATGGGGTATTTGTAAGAATAGTACATGAGCCATAGGGTTGATTGGTACCATCTTGGGGGATTAATTCTTATAGTGATTTTTGGAAAGGCACACATCCCTGGAGTAAGATAATATGTGATAGCAATGTATCGATCGTAGCTTTTGGTGTGATATCATCTTGATATATGCCTACACTTAGATACAAGTTCATGTGAGCTAACATTTATCCAATGTAGACATACGAATTATGGAACATATGCTTTTCAGTTTTAATAATTGATGTATTTGTAACAAATATTTAAAAACAAACAAAATATTTCCTTAATTTTCGACATTTTTGGGTTTGCTTCTTTGAATAAATGTTAATTAAAATAATGATTATGAAGAACATCTTATTAGCATGGACAACTAATAAGCATAACTATTGCTCATAATTAGATTGTTAAACCTTGAGGTACCATTTCCCCCTGTCTTCCCTAAGGAATCAAGGAATATTCAACATTGTGACTTTCGGAAAGTATATACCGAATGTTTTTATTCCTACATGAATGCCGTTTAAACGTTAGGGCTTTTGTAACTTACGTGACATTTAATATATTTCCTAAAAACATTTAAGACGATGAAATAGTGCTACACAATGATTAAGAAAAAGTGTAGTCTGTAGTTTATTAACAACCTTATACATGTAAAACAATGAATTGAATGTGCTTTAAAACAATATCTTTCACGTACCCGTTAACATCTTAATTAGTGTAATTTACGTAACACTGATTTTATTACCAACATTATAGATATTTTACTTGTACTAATAACCCAATGACCAAGATGTTTATGATTCTTGAATATAATTGAAAGTACAGACTGAATAATGTTTCTTATAACTATTTTTCTGCAGTGGTAGGAACTTTTCCATGATGTAATCTCCGTATAAGTTTTATGTTAGCAAAATGTACAAAACTGAAATTTCTGAAGTGAAGAAAATGCCCTGCACAGATCGGGAAAAAATTACAACATTTTATAATAACTATACATAATGTGTGTTGTTGAACTAGATATTTACTAGAATGCAGTGAATCACCATCTCATTTCAATAGTTGTGCGAATTTTACGTGACAATAATATGTGTTACCAAAATCAGTACAAATCAATTATAAATGTTCAAGAACATAATTATACATGTACATATACTGAAATACATTTTAGAAATGGGCCTTAAACAAGTCGAAAGCAAATAGATACTCATTGGAACACCATGGCTTCATAGGGACAGAATCATTCTTAGTTTATTTGTTAGAAATCTCCTGACACTTACTTATTAACAGATGACACATATATTCAACCTTAATTATTTGACCTTCAACCGATGTTTATATAAACAAGTAAAGGAACTTGCTGACAATTCAAGCCTTAAAAATCTGTTAAAAGCCAAACAGCGTTCAAAGAGTACTTTTAAAAGCACAAACACTTCAAAAGTGTCAGAGAGAGACATCACAGAAACGGGCACACTTCTGTATATACTTTATTGATATTATTCATGATATACTGGCATTAATACAGGCCACAAATGTCAACGACCTAGATGTGCAAATAGGAGTCTGGCACAAGTTGTGCCCACTATTATTTGCGTCCAATCATATGAACGATGCAATGTATCTACCTGCTTATCCGTTAGTTTATACTAATTTGTTTTAGCTCGATTGTGATGAAAGCTTCAAGCCTATTGGTATCACTCTCGAGTCCGCTTCTTGGAAAACCAGTTCTGGTGTCATTAGAAAAGACATGGTTGTGATTCCAGTGGGGCTGTCGAACCTACGATTCCTGGATTGAGCCGACACCTTATCCACTAGACTACCGCTCCCCTATCTGCTCCTAATGATGAATCTTGAAGTAACCCATCCTTGTGCAGAAAAGCTTTTGAGGGTTTGTTGCTTCAGTGTGTCTAGATCAGCCGCAACAGCATCACAGAATGTGTAAATTACTATAGAACAGACTATCAACCTTCATGCGAAGAAAAAGGGAAGCATCGTAAGCTTCAGCAGACAATATTCTTCATACTACAGGTGTTGTTTGACACAGCACATGTGAGCTAAATATGTTGAAGCTACACAACCGAAAACAGACATGACTTCAGAAGACAAATCCGCACACAAAGTAGTGGAACCTGCGCTGATCAAAGCCGATTATGCGGATGTAAAAAAGTGATGACAGATGTAGAAAAATGCATGTATCCATTCAAAGCAGAAATTGGCAATAGCGGCCTTTACTTTAAAAAATCAAAGAAAGTGACCAGCTCGCAGAATAGAATGGCTCAGATAAGGGCTGAAAGAAATGTGTTTTGGACTATTTGTGATATTAGTGGTTGAAGACGCATGATGTAGTCATAGGATTTCCTGTGTCATTTGCAACATCCTACGGAATGCCAACAGAGACGGAAAAACCCAAACTATTATACTACGTTGAAGGAAGTATCGAGCTGCAACAAGCCATTCTATGGTGGCATATTTCTGCATACGAGAAGCATAAAGTGTTCATGAACATTTTATGAACTTTCCCGAAAAAAAAAACAATACTTTTCGCGAACAATTGAATAAACTTTCGTGAAAGTAGGAGAAAGTTTTCGTGATAATATTATCTTGTTAACGAGACAATGTGTCAAAAAAGTGAACTGAACTGCATAAAGATAACCTAATAGTCCCCTCTACGGAATGGAGCGTGTTATATCAACCTCAACCCCCACCCCTAAGAGTGTCTAAAACGTATATATATTTTATTATAACATTCATATGGGTTACAAAATTAACGTATTTTTTAACTCCCTTTATTATTTCTGTTAATTCGGTATCTGTTATCGTATGCAGTAGTTCGCACTATCGTGAATTTTTTCCACTTAAGAAAGATTTCTGAAAGTTTATAAATTTTCACGTAAACTGTTTGCGAAAACTATCTGCTTAAGTGAATGCAGAAATATGCCACCATACCATTCTACTGAAGGCGTATCTTACTTCATTGATGGTGATGCTTTGATAGTAGATTTTATTGCAGATACATACTTTTCCAAACGAATCTAGTCTGTCCAAAGAAAACGACGTAGAACTGCACTAACACTTCTGTTTTCTGGCAGCTAAATGTTGGGACGTCAGCATGTGTGCTCCGACGACGTTTTGGAGACAGAGAGTTATTTATATTTGCAGTATAATGGTCGCCAAAAATATCGGAACATCAACAAGGTTAGATACGAAATGTTTGTCAACAAGAATGGCAACCAAGACGGCGTCCTTAATAGTTCTGACGGCATAGACATGACCCTGATGCCACCATATCTGTCCAGTCAACTATCAGTTACTTATTCATTTATTGATATTAATCTACAAAATTTTTAATATACATATCTGCGTAGCTGTTGTAAAAATAATAGGAAAACTTTATCATAATATACTCAAATTTGATCAAATCTCTTCATGTTTTTCTACATTAAATTAATAATTTTGTAGTTTTACTCTTATTCATATCAAAATCAAACAACCTTGATCTTTTCTTAAAGGTGTATATTTGATTACATGCCCATGAGAATAGCCTTTATCTTCCTGGTGTTGTTAAAAATTGCTGGGACTTTGATGACGAACAACAGTTAGACAAAAAGATCGTTCCTGATGAACTTGTTGACAAAAACGAAACCAGTAAAACTGATGAAGATTATTCGCGTACCAATATTGACGGTATCTTATAAGATTCAGACAGTGATGAAGAGTCATAACTAAGAATGTTCTAGTATGTTGAATACATAGAAAATGTGGTTTATTGAAAACAAAGAATAACCTTGACATGATATAGAAAGATAATGACTGAAAATAATAACGGCAGCATATTACCGATTAGAGTAACATATTGTAATGTAAATTACACTTTTACATTCAATTAATTAACATGGCATATGATATCTAACCGAAGAATGATTTTATTGATTAGTTAAAATATTTCTTTTCTAAACATAGTACATGTACTAAATAACAACGGCTTTAACATGTTTATATGAAATATTATGAAAATTTTGATTTTATGGTAACGTATTTTACTGTATAAAAGTACCTTTTGGTATTATTCAGCATAAAAATGTTTACTGTTTAAGCATAAGAACATTGATACAGAAGTAGGCATGAATATGCACTTTAAGACAGATCAAATAGTAAAACATCATGTTTAAACAACATATTTTATGTTTGTCACGTAAATTACAATAACAACAAGGTGGCTTTGATATTAAAAACTATTGGTCTGCGAATAACTGTCTAATTGTTAATATAACATATCAAAACTGGTTCAGAAATTGCTTTGATTCAACGATATTCATACTTTTCTATTCCATATCATGTATAGAAGTATTAATTAATTTCAAACAAATAGGTAACGCACATTCATATGCCGTAAATTACAAGCGCCCAAACAGCCAATGGCAGACAACTTGGCTTTGTGATATGTAGAACTGTACTACCTTAAACTCTATGTATTTAAACATGTCATATTAGTTCTTGAATGAGCAAAATAACTTTCTAACTGCATATTATGAAACAATATTTGTGTTCTTTAATTATGTTTAAGCACTGGTCTATGTTTGTCTGTAATTGCAATCACTAAACGCTAAAGTGGCAATATTTTAATAACAGTTCTTTTAAATACATAAAATACATAAACTGAGCTGTTTGTCTATCAATTTCCAAGTAAATATATTCCAAAATAAGAGAGAACCATTAGTTTGAAATAGAAAGTCTACTTATGTATAACGGAAGTTTGATGAAAGACTATTTTGGGGTGGTGTTACTACATGGCTAATAACGCACAAAAAGCTACCACCACTGCAATGCTATCACATAGTTTCTGAATTGTCAGATGATTACCTATCCAAAAATAGCATTGAGCTTTAATCCCCTCAGATGGTACCGCTAGCCAAAATTTCTGGGTCTGGCTCATGGACTAGTATGAAATAAAGGAATGCTGTATTAAATATTCAAAAAAAAAAAAAAAAAAAGAAGTCAATAGAAAGGCACACTAGACTGTATCATTTAGTAAAGAAATTAAATGTATTGTGATAAAGGCGATAATAAGCGAACTGCTGAAGTTGAAAGCGAAATAAAAAAGTCTATGATTATAAATTATTTGGAGCCCAAATTAGATCTAGAGTACAAATTTTAAATAAGGAGAAAAATTCAAAATATTTTCTTAATCTTGAAGATATAGACAAAATAGAAAAACTATTACTTCATTGGTAACTAATAATAAACGTGTTTCAAATATTAAAGACATTTTGTCCAAAGAAGTTGATTTTTGCGAAAACTTACATAAGTCGTCTATAGGTGCTAGTAACCATGACGTATATCTCAATCAATTAAATCTAGAAAATAAACTAACACTTGCTGAAGCTGATATTTGTGAAGTATTAGTATTAAAGCTCAGGACTTGATGGCCTAACAGTGGAATTTTATCAAATGTTTAGGACTAAGTTGTCACCTCTGATACTAAAATCTGATGAAACTTCTTTCAAGAAGTCAGAAACAATGTATATTCTCTTTATTGTATAAAAACGGTGATCCCGAAAACTTAGAAAATTGGAGACCGATTTCTCTTCTTAATGAAGAAACTATCTATTTTAGTTTTTTAAGATAATAAGTGGGATCAGGTAGTACACACATTATGCTTTGTTTTTTTGTATACATATGTATGTATGTGTGTGTGTGTGTGTTTCTTTTCATTATTTTTATTTTTTTATTTTTTTAAATAAACGGGCCATATCTAATGGGTCCATAGAGAAAAGAAAAGAAAAACGCGGAGGCTATGTTCGGATTTGCGGAAGCTCGGGGCTTTCCACATTTACTGTATAACTAATATTTAATATCCAAGGGTCCTCTCTGGCTTTCAATACCTTTCAATAAAATAAAATACTTTTCAACCAGCGACAGATAGATTAAACCATAGATTAAATGCTTTGAATCGATCCAACTTCTTATCGTGTCCGATAATAAAATTGTTATGAACGGCCACAACATTTGCCCGTTGCTCAACAGAAAATTCTTTAAAATATTGCTTTCCTGAGGGAAATACAGCTGATTCTAATGCTTTTATTCTTATAGTTGACCTTTTCACTAATTGGTTAAATATTCCCTGATTCACTCCCAGACGTTTGTTTAACGTTTCTCCCCATGACTGCATCAATTGTATTGTTTTATTGTTACTGTTTATAGCAAGTAACCCTGTGCAATATAATTTTGGAAAATCAAGCTGACTCCATATGTCGAAATTACCAGTAAAGTAGGGAAGGGGATTTTGCAGCCAAATGTTATCGACATCACAATATATGACATTAACACCTTTCTTCAGGTATCTTAGTAGATAGAATGGTCTGGCTGAAACCATTTTTTTATATAGGTATGTTCGATAGTCGACAGAGGCATTTATAGAAAGAAGATCGCTTCTTTCAACAATCACATTGTCTAGATTTAATTTTGTCAACTTTTCGAATGCAATATTGTCCTCCGATATCACAATCACCAAGGCTTTTAAGTCTAACTGCGTAAAATACCACCACCAGTTTTGGAAAAAGTCATAAAAACCGTTATTTACAGATAACATTATGGTCCAGTCAACTAACGACTTGCTAATACCTTGCGGTGAAAAGTTATTTACAATATATCTATTTTTTGTAACAGATTCAACAACATTTATTTTCTTGGAATGCAGGATGAATTGTGCCTGTGCCTTTGCAGCTCCACTACTAGAATCTGAGTAGTAAATTATATCATCCGGTTTTCCTAGGATTTGAAGAGTAATTTCTCCTTCTTCATGGTCATTAACGAATACATGTGTATATTCCTTTGCAAGTATCTTTGACGTGTATATAGCTTGAAAACGGCCATTATTATAAAAACTTAATGGTGTGTTTATAACAATGACATGCCATCTTTCATGTAAAACAGAATTCGGTAACTGGGCACTTATATCAAGCTTCGCCAACTGTTTTGGACTTGATACTTTTTCTGTGTTTGTCGTGTAATGTACCACATGAACTGTCAAATATGGGTATTTCCTTTTCATCATCTTAACATTTGCTTCATGTGAAGTATCATCAGTTTCTATAAAAACAACTTTTCCAGGTATGCTGTTCAGGTGGGATACACAGTCATTTCCAAGTCCCCAAACTAGTAAGTTTTCATTCCGATGCAGAACCTTTTTAATGACTTCAAATTGGTCACAGTCATTTTTTATTCCAGACAGTGGCACTTTTGAAATATTGTTCACATCAAAATTGGGAAACAGTTGATAAAAATTCCAAATTATTAAGATCCATGTTATAACCAACAGTCTGCAAAAATATTTTTTAATTATGAAAATCATTTTATCTTAGTCTCAGCAACTGCTGATAATAAAATATCTAGCTATTCACCAAAAATATCACGAAAACGTCATAGAAGTAAGCATGTAGTTTCTATATACTTCCCCAAATACCACTTTCTAAATGAACATTCCTTCTATGTCAATGCTTCAGTGGCTTTATATTTATCGCGCAAGGATATTTTTAGAAAAATAAGAATAAAATCAAAGACTTTCAACAACACAAAGCATTGGAGTGCCACTTGAAAAAGAATTACCGCTCTCCTGCTTTGACATTATTCCTTTTGCTTCCTGTTCAAAATTTCCATGATTAATAAACACGTAAAATTAGATTTGTTATATTCTGCATTATGATATTAGATATTTATATAAGCTTAGAGGAGTTGCGAAAGTCTTGGACATTTCTTTTGAAGAATAGCATGCCGAAATAATGGAATTAAGAAATCGTTACGTCGAGATAAACTTAAGATTTCTCAGTACAACGCAAATCAAATAAAAATGCAAGAACGTGATTACATTTTAAAACCGCTTCGTTAGCCGAGTTGTAGAGCTTTAAATGCGCGAGCATGTGGGTTTGATCCCTTACTCCGTCTTACCAAAGACGCAAAAAGTTTGGCGATAGCAGTATGATATATTGTGGTTTTTGACACAGAAACTTGATCTTTGACCTTTGTTTGTTTGATTGTTTTGTTAGTTTTAACGTCGCACTGACACAATTGTAGGTCATATGGCGACTTCCAAGCTTTGATGGTGGAGGAAGACCCTATGTGCCACTCCATGCATTATTTCATCATGAGCGGTCATCTGGGTAGAACCACCGACCTTTCGTAAGCCAGCTGGGTGGCATCCTTACATGAAAATTTCAACGCCCCGAGTGAGGCTCGAACCCGCATCGGTAAGGAGCAAATGATTTGAAGTCAGCGACCTTAACCATCCGGCCTCGGAGGCCCCTCCTTGACCTTTGAAAGCCAGAGTAACTATAAGTTTTCAACCTCGAAACCAAAAGTATGCGGACAAGAAATTTAACCCCCTTCATGACAAAACATTATGAAAAGTAGAAGCAGAAAAAATTAATATTCAAATACATCAATTAGACGTTTTACAGGAAACAAAAAGTTATTAAATCAGTGGAATCTCACAATAAATACATATATAATACATTATGGATCGAAAGCAAGAATAGAAGGTGAGTAGATAAAGTTTTCCGTTAAGAACCTAGGGTCTAAGTACATAAAATAAATGATGTGTTTAAAAGAGATACAATTCATGGCTTGTTTAAATCCGCAATACATTACAAAACATATCGATAAGCTAATGTTAAAAGCAACACGTGTTACGTTAACAAATATAAAAATAAGAATTGTTAAAAAACCTTCGGGGGAGTAATCGACATCCACATAAAGCTTTTGTTTTCATTTTCAGTTGAAGAAAGAGTTTAAGCTAAATTTAAATATTGTGGCTCAGTCTTGTGTAAATATTCTGACCCTTTATACAACGTACCTCCTGTTGATGAACGCAGCTTGTATAGGTCATGACGTTTATTATATATATATATGAAAGTAAAGTAAATGTGACAAAGAAATGCTATTTTTTTTATATAAACACACCCTGGAAAAAAGCGAAAAACGAATAGTAAAACAGTATTCGATATGAACTCGAAGATGGACACAATTTCTCAGGAGCTGTAAGATTGGCTCGCTTAGTCGTCCCCGAAAGCCTCAGACTCTACATGGAACACAATTTAAAAAAAGAAGAGGACATGATGCAAGGTTCAATATCTAAAGAAAACTGGCGTTATGAATTAGCAAAATAATTACATTATCCAAATGAATGTACATTTCCGTAACACCTAGCTATAACTAGCAATGTAGACAAATGTTCGACTGATCTAGCGGATATCTAAGGATTTTTAAAACAATTAGGACATACAGTACTAACTTATGTTTTTAGTAAGAATGTTTGAGTTATTTCTACTCAACCAATGTTCTAACTCGACACCAAATTTTCAGATTTGAATGAAATTTGTACAAAATGTTTAATGATTATTGTATTTTAAAAGAAAATAATAACGACAACAGTCCAGAGTTAACTGATTTAACCATAAGGGTAACAATAAAATAACCCTAAAACCAAAAGTCACATAATAAGTAATTTCGAAATAACAGCAGTACAATTTGAACCTGTGAGTTTGATGAAATTCAAATTAATTTATACTGAATGTTCAACTCCGTTTAATTGAAATGGACCACCATAATTTCAAATAAGGTTTGTGACGTCACTAATGACAACAAAATTAATGGATAACCTTAGAAGTACATCTACCTCAACAATTTTCATTTTTTTGCCAAACAAGCAAGATATATATGATTTTGTAACTAAAAATGAGTTAATCTTAGCATCAAAATTATGATAAGCTTTTGCGTCGAGAAATAAGCATCCATGTTTTCGCGGATTCCACCGCTAATGTAGGGCAAAATCTCAACGGCAGAACTCAGGCATATTTCTCAATACTAATCTGATAATCTATTTATGCATACGCGTAGTATAGTATCCTATGTCACGAAAGGATCATATTCTATTTCTTGAAGATTGTAATATTGAACGCAATAGTGCTTTATCCCGTAGACGGCATAACTTGCCGAATAGAGACCAGCACCAGGTTGCATTCATTTTGTATTTTTCTATTTGTGGGTTACCTTATTGCAGCTGTTATGGCTCAACGGATATACGTACTCTTGATGTCACTGTTATGTTTTATGTAACTTAACTAACCATTAAACAATGTGTCACAATTTAATACAAATCTGTAAAAAATATGGTAGAGATAAAACGAAGTTCCGAGCAGTTTTTAATAAACTGATAAAGGATCACACATTTAAATAAGAGGGGGTGGCGGAGGGGTGTGGTGGGGGCGGGTAGTAGATGAATGGTTAAGTCGCATGTGGAATTATTTTATAACAAAAGAAACTTATAAGTATTTAAATATTCTACAGAATATGGCTGGTAAATATAACAACACGAAACAAACTAGTATAAAATGACACCAACTGAAGCCAGTAAACGTTCAAATAAATGCACTACTTGCTTATTTTTTACGGTAAAAGTTCTAATCAGGACTGAGGGAATATTTGTAATTAATCGGATTTGAAATACAAATCTAAGAACATTTAAGACAAGAATAATGATTTTAAGTTTAAGTTTTGCCCACAAAAAAGGGTTTAAGAAAGCAAGTGTTATAAAACAAGACTATGAGAACTGCTGCTTAGAGAAAGCATTATACAGTTTCCGGACGAGTAAGAACAGGAATTAAAATAAGCCTTGGCATTATTGTTTTGCTCGGCTGATTTATTACTGGTTCCTTATATTTCAGTATTTAAAGCAATTTCTGGAGCCGGCCGAACTGAAAGCTTAGTATATGAAAATCAGTTTAATATTACATACTATCAAAACAAAATAAATAATAACTCAAGCTCATATCGAACAAGCAAACAAACGAATACAGGAAAGTAATTTTTACAGATCTTTCTAAAAGGTGACAGATAGAATTATTGAATCTGAACGGATACAGCAGTAGTTCAGAGCCTTATTCTTGATAGTAAGGGGTTTCACTAAATAGCAAAGAAAACATAAAGAATTACTTTTTATACCACCTGAAACTGTTATATCTAAACAATTTGTATTTTAATTATTATTCAATCAGTATTATACATAGAAATGGTAAGCAGGTGTATTGATTCTATCATTACAACAATAAAAACTTGCTTTTTAGCTGAATAAAAATGAAGATAAAAATCCTATACAAATATACGAAGATAATTCTTACATCTAAACTTAAACAAATATCCGGCGATGTAATAAGGAGGCATATTGTTGATTTATTGATAAAAATGTTACAGATTCTTGTCTAGGAAGTAAGACTTCTAAAGGCCTTTTCGGACAGAATCATAACAAGTAAGTTCAAATAGAGTATATAACTGTCACAAAGAGATGAGAAGTTACCTTCACGAGAACTACAAATGAAATAACATAGTTCCTGTATCGTAGATTTTTCGATGCCCACGCTTGCCTGAGATTGGACCCTAGCCGGACAATTACCTGAGCCGTGGGTGTGTGAATTTTCTATCAGCTTCCATCGGGGTCAAATGCAATTACATTGATTTGAATGTGTCGCAAGGACTTGTCACGTTGCATTACGATGAAGTGTAGGTGAATCGCGGTGAAATGTTATGAACCCCCGCGATCTACAAGTTAATATTGTAGCCTGTCAAATGTGTTTATGCTGATATGTTCATTGTATAAAGTACACTGGGAAACTATTACACTATGCTGTAAAGGAAAATAATTAAAAGAAAATAATCTGTATTTCATAACTTTTCAAGCGTTCATTCCTTTAATTTCTCCTCATTCAAGTTTTTTTTTGTTTACTGATATAATATCATAAAAATACGAACAGATATATATTGTTTCTAAAAGATAAGCATTATTTTTTTTTTTCAGTAAAATCGTTTAATTTATTTTCGTGCATAAATTAGATTATTTAAATCAATTGATTTTCTTTCATAAGTAAAAATGTATCAATATTTATATATAACAATATGGAAAACATATTTTGTTTTCCAAAGGCATTAACACTGTGAAGACCTTACATTAAATTCTAAGATATTTGTTTCTCAACGAACTTACAAAGTTTATAATAAAACGTAAGTAGGTATAAAGTTTGTAGTATTTTGTGTTTATCGCAGTTATAACACTAAAGTATAGCAGAACTTTTATTGGTTTCGTGTGTTGTTGTGTTGTTCTGTATCATCGTCTGTAATTTTACATTGGCATATGCGTATGTGTGAAAGAAAAAGCTCGAAGACAATATGTATAGGACTACAGAAGCTAATATTTAAGAACAGCTCTACAATGAATCTTGCAATAGTTAATCACATGAACGGATGGCCATCTTTATGTTCACCTACATTTTTTTCACGGAAGTTAGAAAATAAAAATAGAGAGTTTGAGATTTCAAATTTCGCCTTCCCCTTCAACGTCTCTCATATATATTTTGGGTAAAACGTCACCGATATGCGTGTATTTTATTTATATCACACGTTGCTACTAAAGTTTTCCATGTAATATCACGTAAGCCTAAGACTTCTCTTTATTTTTATGCGAAATAAAAAGCTTAGTTTCAGGATTTCTGCTTATTAAGTTATTTGATTATCCATATATATAATTAGACTAAATTTGATGCGAAACACTATCAATAGGTATAAGAATAATGAAGTTTTGTATGGCTAATGATTTTAACTAAATACATTGAATTGAACCTAGAAGTATAAAGTTATCAACTGATTTTGAGAAACTTTGAGATTTGTTCAAACTTTAACTTCTACGGCATATTTGTGTCCCCAGGCGGTATCGATTATACCAGATGGGACTTTTTGTCGTATGAAGTGAAGTTTTGAACGTCCTAAGATGTGATATCACGCAAGTCGAAACTTTATTCTTTTTACATCTACTCTGTCCACATACTCGGCATCAAAGACTGAAATCTGGATGGAGGCACATGGCATGACAGTCGTTTTTCTTGAAAAATAAATAATTACGCGCGATTATCATCTGGTGGAACATTTTATTTTCACATCCAAATAAAATCAATATGTTTCTGTCGGACACTTAATACGACAATTGCGTTTTAATTATAAACATAAAATGGTACTAGTAAGACGGAAAATTCTTCTGAAGTATCAGACAATTTCAGATC